>NC_134361.1:189637721-189680221 GCF_048569485.1 Anomaloglossus baeobatrachus
CAAGTCCGTTCAGAACATCTATCTATACTGTGTATGCTGCTCGTAAAGCTCTGATCACAAGTCCGTTCAGAACATCTATCTATACTGTGTATGGGGCCCGTGAAGCTCTGATCACAAGTCCGTTCAGAACATCTATCTATACTGTGTATGGGGCCCGTGAAGCTCTGATCACAAGTCCGTTTAGAACATCTATCTATACTGTGTATGGGGCCTGTGAAGCTCTGATCACAAGTCCGTTTAGAACATCTATCTATACTGTGTATGGGGCCCGTAAAGGTCTGATCACATGTCCGTTCAGAACATCTATCTATATTGTGTATGGGGCCCGTGAAGCTCTGATCACATGTCCGTTTAGAACATGCGTCCCCAACTCCAGTCCTCGAGGGCCGCCAACAGTGCATGTTTTCAGGATTTCCTTAGTATTGCACATGTGATAATTTAATCACCTGCCCAGTTGATGATTCCAACACCCATGCAATGCTAAGGAAATCCTGAAAACATGCACTGTTGGCGGCCCTCGAGGACTGGAGTTGGGGAACCCTGGTTTAGAACATCTATCTATACTGTGTATGCTGCTCGTAAAGCTCTGATCACAAGTCCGTTCAGAACATCTATATATACTGTGTATGGGGCCCGTGAAGCTCTGATCACAAGTCCGTTCAGAACATCTATCTATACTGTGTATGCTGCTCGTAAAGCTCTGATCACAAGTCCGTTCAGAACATCTATATATACTGTGTATGGGGCCCGTGAAGCTCTGATCACAAGTCCCTTTAGAACATCTATCTATACTGTGTATGGGGCCCGTAAAGCTCTGATCACATGTCCATTTAGAACATCTATCTATACTGTGTATGGGGCCCGTGAAGCTCTGATCACATGTCCATTTAGAACATCTATCTATCTATACTGTGTATGGGGCCCGTAAAGCTCTGATCACATGTCCATTTAGAACATCTATCTATACTGTGTATGGGGCCCGTGAAGCTCTGATCACATGTCCGTTTAGAACATCTATCTACTGTGTATGGGGCCCGTAAAGCTCTGATCACAAGTCCGTTCAGAACATCTATCTATACTGTGTATGGGGCCCGTAAAGGTCTGATCACAAGTCCATTCAGAACATCTATCTATACTGTGTATGGGGCCCGTAAAGGTCTGATCATATGTCCATTCAGAACATCTATCTATACTGTGTATGGGGCCCGTAAAGGTCTGATCACAAGTCTGTTCAGAACATCTATCTATACTGTGTATGGGGCCCGTAAAGGTCTGATCACATGTCCGTTTAGAACATCTATCTATACTGTGTATGGGGCCCGTAAAGCTCTGATCACAAGTCCGTTCAGAACATCTATCTATACTGTGTATGGGGCCCGTAAAGGTCTGATCACAAGTCCATTCAGAACATCTATCTATACTGTGTATGGGGCCCGTAAAGGTCTGATCATATGTCCATTCAGAACATCTATCTATACTGTGTATGGGGCCCGTAAAGGTCTGATCACAAGTCTGTTCAGAACATCTATCTATACTGTGTATGGGGCCCGTAAAGGTCTGATCACAAGTCCGTTCAGAACATCTATACATACTGTGTATGGGGCCCGTGAAGCTCTGATCACAAGTCCGTTCAGAACATCTATCTATACTGTGTATGGGGCCCGTAAAACTCTGATCACAAGTCCGTTCAGAACATCTATCTATACTGCGTATGGGGCCCGTAAAGCTCAGTGATCACATGTCCCTTTAGTTATTTTAATTTTTGGATCTGTTTTGGGACCATAAAATCAGAAATAAAATGTTCTGGTACAAAACCCATTCATTGGAACAGAATATTAAGTCTTACTTTTACAGCCCCTCCGGTTGCCATCTGTTTTTTTAGCAGAAGAGATGGTGCGAGATTTATGGATCTTAAACGATAGCCATGTTTTGGGTTGTTCATTAAAGGTTTTTTTTACCACGGACAAAGTTAATTTTAAAGAATAGATCTTGAAATGAAAATAAGCTCCACAAAAAAAATGTTCATGTGCTGAGATAATCTTCTATGTGTGTCCCTGCTATGTGCTGTGTAATGGCCGTGTCTGACTGTACAGGGACACGGTCTGATCATACCATATTTCCTGGGCAGAAGTGGAAAAAAAAAAAAGTATACAGACATTACAGCACTGGATCAGAGCTGCTGCTTCCTGTGAGGTAAAACATTTTTTTTATTATTTTAAATAAGTTTTACCTCACAGAAAGAATCAGCTGTGATCCTGTGCTGTAATGGCTGTAAACTTTCTTTTGCTTGCTCCCCGGCCCAGGAGCTGTGGTATGATCAGACCATGTCCCTGTACAGTCAGACACGGCCATTGCACAGCACATAGAAGGGACACATATATAAGATTATCTCAGCACAGGAACATTTTTTAAATCACATCCAATTGTGGAACTTGTTATTATTCCAAGATCAGTTGATTAAAATTAACTTGTTTTGTGGAAAACCCCTTTAATGGATCCGTTTTTAGAACCTCTAGCAAAAATGGAGACCAAAGTGATCAGTTTTGGGGGGTATTTAAAGACTGATCCATTCTGGAAGCTTTGGTGTTCATTCTGCATGTGTGTATTTGCTGGGTTCATGATGGATCAAGGGTTTTGGGGGGGTTTTAATACTAAATTTGTTACAAATTAATGACAAACTAGATATGGTCAACAGAGACAAAAGCAATCTTCAATTCATAGTATTGTGTGGTGTTGCAGATTGTTATCCTGGAACAGTCAGCAGTTTTGCACATCAAAGACACTTCTGATACAAAAGATTGGCCATTGTTTCAGGGTAATTAATTCAGTGCTATGCAAAAGACCAAAAATGCAAATACATCTTGCTGTAACTTTTGATGGCCATCGAGCTATTTCCTCACTCATACCGGTGTTCCTGGAGGAAAACCACCCAAACGCGGGAAGAACATAGAAACTCCTTGCAGATGTTATCCATGGTGGGATTTGAACCCAGGACCCCAGCACTGCAGAAAGTAAAGGCCCCGTCACACTAAGCAACATCGCTGCTAACGAACAACTTTTGTGACATAGCAGCGATGTTGCTAGTGATGTCGCTGTGTGTGACATCCAGCAACAACCTGACCCCTGCTGTGAGGTCGTTGGTTGTTGCTGAATGTCCTGGGCCATTTTTTAGTTGTTGCTGTCCCGCTGTGAAGCACAGATCGCTGTGTGTGACAGCGAGACAGCAACAACTAAAGTGCAGGCAGCAGGAGTCGGCTTCTGCGGAGGCTGGTAACCACAGTAAACATCGAGTAACCAAGAAGCCCTGTCCTTGGTTACCCGATATTTACCTTTGTTACCAGCCTCCGCCGCTCTGTCAGTGCCGGCTCCTGCTCTCTGCACATGTAGCTGCAGCACACATCGGGTAATTAACCCAATGTGTGCTGTAGCTAGGAGAGCAGGGAGCCAGCGCTAAGCAGTGTGCGCTGCTCCCTGCTCTGTGCACATTTAGCTGCAGCACACATCGGGTAATTAACCCGATGTGTGCTGTAACTAGGAGAGCAAGGAGCCAGCGCTAAGCAGTGCGCGCTGCTCCCTGCTCTGTGCACATTTAGCTGCAGCACACATCGGGTAATTAACCCCATGTGTGCTGTAACTAGGAGAGCAGGGAGCCAGCGCTCAGTGTGCGCTGCTCCCTGCTCTCTGCACGTGTAGCTGCGTGCACTGGTAATCAAGGTAAATATCGGGTTGGTTACCCGATATTTACCTTAGTTACCAAGCGCAGCATCTTCCACGCGGCGCTGGGGGCTGGTCACTGGTTGCTGGTGAGCTCACCAGCAACTTGTGTAGCGACGCTCCAGCGATCCCTGCCAGGTCAGGTTGCTGGTGGGATCGCTGGAGCGTCGCAGTGTGACATCTCACCAGCAACCTCCTAGCAACTTACCAGCGATCCCTATCGTTGTTGGGATCGCTGGTAAGTTGCTTAGTGTGACTGGACCTTAACACAACTAACCACTGAGCCAAAGAGCCATTCATGTTTATTTCTTGGCAGATCCCATCATTTACACTAATATCTACATACAATGTAATCTGTACAGTCAAGCAGAAGACCTTGCTGGTCATCCAATGATGGTATCAAATCACAAAAGACACTTTTAAAGACTTTAACCAATTCTCTCTCGGAGAGGTGCTGAGGATATGCGACAGCTGCTCACCTCTTTCTTCTTCACAGAAATATGATATATGGCCAAGCTATACAAGCTTACGCATAGTCTGGTCTTTTCAGTGGTCACATATGGATGTGAAAACTAGACAATAAAGGGACAAGGCAGAAGAAAAATCAACGCCTTCGTAATTTAATGCTGGGGAAGGATGTTATCAATACCAAGAAGAAGAAACAATCAATTTTGGAACAAATCAAACCAGACATGTCACTCAAAGCAAGGATCACCAAGCTACGACTTGTCTACTTTGGACACATTTTACTAAGAGAGCAATCAATGGAGAATGAACAAGGCGAAAAGGAAGAACAGTAACCTGATGGCTTGATACTATCAAGATAACAGCAGAGAAGACCCATCTAAGCGGAGAAGACCCTGGTGGTCCTATTTAGGTGGAAAAAACTATGGTGGATCTATCTAAGCGGAGAAGACCCTGGTGGATTTACCTAGGCGGAGAATACGACCCTGGTGGACCTATCTAGGCGAAGAATACAACCCTGGTGGACCTATCTAGTCTTTCACAAGATTGATCTTCCTAAAGAACGTTCACCAATCAAGTCGCAATAGTTCGAGATCAAGCTTAAGGTTGTAACAAATAAATAATACAGGCTTATCAATATAACTGCTGGTTGGGAACGAATATCCAAGCTTAAGGCCATTTATAAAGGCGAAATGTCAGACAGAATAAACATGCCAAAAATCGTAGAACATATACTGACGATATTGATTTTCTTTTAACTGTTATTCTTGTGCCCATAGAATTTCACCTAAACATGCCAGTAAATAAGTGCAAAACAACTTGTTCATCATTGAACGATGGTTGTTTAGTGTCCGGAATCGGCCAGTGTAAACCCAGCATTAGTGGCTGAAATTGTTCCAAGACTCAAGGCCCCATACACATCTAGACTGAAGTAGGCCAAACCAGCGGGATCGGCCAAACCAGCGGGATCGGCCAAACCAGCGGGATCGGCCAAACCAGCGGGATCGGCAAACAGTCAAATGTCTATGGGAGCTTTCAGACCGATGATGTTGGGGTTGAATCAAATCAGCATATTCCAATAGTCGAGCCTTTTGTTCTCCCTGGAGACAAGCCATTGCCAGAAGAATCAGTGGCCCTCTCATAGAGAACAAGAGTGCTTGGCTGACCAGTGCTGTAGTTAGTGGAGTTGGAGGAGAGAGCTATAGGCCATATAATCATTTGGCCAGCAGCTCTCTAATTTGTATGTGGGAAGTAAAGTCAACCACATCTGCGGATTTTGGTGGGACAATATATAAAGGAGACCTCCCAATTCTTCCCTCATTGATTATGTTGGATGAGGATGATCGGCCTGTGGCATTTTAATACCCGATCGTATTGTTCTCCCTGAAAATAAGCCACAACCAAAAGTGTCTGGAACCAGCTCCTTCTCCTCTGCCCAGAACGCATGCAAACTCCGATGAGCCCAATGTGCATCTGGACAGGTCGGCCAGAAGAATAGATTTTGGCTAAACTGGTTTTCGGCCAACAACTCTGATTTGTAGAACTTCAGATACAGGACTGTTGGGCAAGGTTGGGTTTGTGGGTTCTCCTTATGTTCGTATGAGCTTCACCACTATAAAACTCTCCAAAAATACCATTTAAGATCACCTGGACCAAACCATCTTACGCTGTATAAAGTACAATGTCACTAAAAGGACTTGGTAATACGATGAATTTTTTATTGAATTCATCCATATTTGTTTGTTTTTTTTACTTGCAAAAAACGATTGGTCAAGTTTCATATTAGTCTTCAAAATATCAAGACTGTTTAATGCTGCCCTTTTCCCCCATCGCCAAGGCAGAGTCACACATTCGACACGTTTACTGTAAGTCACTTCACTTTACTATTCCTGGCAGCTGAACTTTGTAGCACTGAAGGATAAGAATCTGTGGATTTTTACAAGGCCCTGTAGGAATTCCAGATGACCCTATTAAGGACTCCCAAGGCCCTATTGATTTCATGACCCTATGCTCTCTCCTTCCTTTGCATATTAATGGGGACTCCTTGTGTTCTACTGCAAAGTATTGGGTGGATTGAAGGCAACATTACCATTGACCTCTGTTTGCTCCCTGGGCTTTAATATGCAAACCACCCCCTTTAACCTTGATATTTGAGGCTGTTCTTTCATATCCAAAAGAAATGTAAAAGTTATCACTTGCTACCGGGTTATGGGATACATTTCAGGATTAGGTGGTAACTCTAGTAACAGGGAGGGGGGGGAAGAAGGACTGATTAAAATCGGGGTGGGATGAACCTTTTTTTGGTACATTTTGGAATATAAATGATCATTTTCAAAAGTATAAAATGTGTAAGCTCCCTCAGGCGGGCATCAAGACCACCCACAGATAAGTACAGCTATAGGAGCCGAGTCACTGTACTTTGCCTTGTGGTCATATCCAACAAAGCCGCTGTGATATTTTACATTATGCTCTATAGACTAAGACTCCACATCGTAGGCGATGCCAAAACATCATAGTGATTAACAGATTGAGAATCGTACTACTATAGCTACCATTAAAAAAAAACCTCCATGAAGAAGCCATTGTAAGCTTGAAACCCAGTGGGAACCACTAAACCATAGTGGACACCTTCATATTCTACATCAAAGACCATAAATAATAAACCCCATACACTGAACGTTCTACAGGAGAACATACAAACTCATTGGATGTCGTCTCTGGTTGTATTTGAACCCAAGACCTCAGAGCTGCAAAGCAAAATTGCTACCCACTAAGCCACCGCATTGACATCCTACTTATGCTGAGCAAGCTGTCCCAAGTGGTGGAAACCAAGAAATATTGCAAGGGTCTGAAGCCAACAAACCAGTTGGACAGGATATTTAGACACAGGACTAGAGTGGCAATCTGAATTATTACCCTTCAGGGGTCATTTACATTGGAAGATAATGGAGAACCATTGTTGTTAAAAAATGTAAAATTGTTAAAGACTAAAGGCCCAGTCACACTAAACAACTTACCAGCGATCCCAACAACGATACAACCTGATAGGGATCACTGGTAAGTTGCTAGGAGGTCGCTGGTGAGATGTCACACTAAGCGAGGCTCCAGCGATCCCACCAACAACCTGACCTGGCAGGGATCGCTGGAGCGTCGCTACACGGGTTGCTGGTGAGTTGTTACACAGGCAGATCTCACCAGCAACCAGTGACCAGCCCCCAGCGACACGTTGAAGCGATGCTGCGCTTGGTAACTAAGGTAAATATCGGGTAACCAACACGATATTTACCTTGGTTACCAGCGCACAATGCTTAGCGCTGGCTCCCTGCACACCTAGCCACAGTACACATCGGGTTAATTACCCGATGTGTACTCTGCTACGTGTGCAGGCAGCAGGAGCCGGCTTCTGCGGACGCTGGTAACCACGGTAAACATCGGGTAACCAAGAAGCCCTTCCCTTGGTTACCCGATATTTACCTTCGTTACCAGCATCCGCCACTCTCAGCTGTCAGTGCCGGCTCCTGTTCTCTGCACTCCTAGCCACAGTACACATCGGGTTAATTACCCGATGTGTACTGTGGCTACGTGTGCAGAGAGCAGGGAGCCGGCACTGACAGCGTGAGAGTGGCGGACGCTGGTAACGAAGGTAAATATCGGGTAACCAAGGTAAGGGCTTCTTGGTTACCTGATGCTTACCGTGGTTACCAGCGTCCGCAGAAGCCGGCTCCTGCTGCCTGCACATTTAGTTGTTGCTGTCTCGCTGTCACACACAGCGATCTGTGCTTCACAGCGGGACAGCAACAACTAAAAAATGGCCCAGGACATTCAGCAACAACCAGCGACCTCACAGCAGGGGCCAGGTTGTTGCTGGATGTCACACACAGCAACATCACTGCTACGTCACAAAAGTTGTTCCTCAGCAGCGATGTTGCTAGCGATGTTGCTTAGTGTGACGGGGCCTTAAGCCACCATGCTGACGTCCTACTTTTCCTGACTGAGCTGTCCCAACAGGTGGAAACAAGACATTATGCTCTATAGACTAACAATCTACATCGTAGGTGATGCCAAAATGTCATAATGATTAACAGATTTTGAGTCATACTACTACAGTTACTATACAAAATAAACCCTCAATGAAGAATCCATTGTAAGTTTGAGTGGACACCATCATATTCTACATCAAAGACCATAAGCAATAAACCCCATACACTAGAGCAGTGTTTCTCAACTCCAGTCCTCAAGACCCAACAACAGATCATGTTTTCAGTTTTTCCTCAATATTAGACAGGGAATAATTCCATCACCTGTGCAACATTAATGAAATCCTGAAAACGTGATTGAGGAAAACCTGAAAACATGATCTGTTGGTGGGTCCTGAGGACTGGAGTTGAGAAACACTGCACTAGAGAACATACAAACTCATTGGAAGTCATATCTGGTGGGATTTGAACCCAATACCTCAGCGCTGCAAAGCAAACTTGCTAACCACTATGCCACTGTATTGACATCCTACTTGTATTGACTGAGCTGTCCCAAGTGGTGAAAACCAAAAAATGATGCAAGTGTTTGAAGCCAACAGGGCTAGGGTGGTCATCTGAATTATTACCCTTCAGGGGCATTTACACTGGAAGATAATGGAGAACCACTGTAGTAAGGAAAAAAAATTAAAATTCGCTAACGACTGAGCCACCATGCTGACATCCTACTTTTCCTGATCGAGCTGTCCCGAGGGGTGGAAACCAAGACATGCTGCAAAAGTTTGAAACCAACCTTTCAAAAAAAAAACAAAAAAAAAACCTCAATGAAGAAGTCATTGTAAGCTTGAAATCCAGTGGAAACCACTAAACCATAGTGGACACCATCATATTCTACATCAAAGACCATAAGCAATAAACCCCATATACTAGAGTTTATCCTCTAGTATATACAATACGTGGATATACACAATACATGGAGAACATACAAACTCATTGGATGTCATCTCTGGTGGGATTTGAACCCAAGACCTCAGCACTGCAAAGCAAAATTGCTAACCACTAAGCCACCGCACTGACATCCTACTTGCATGGACCAAGCTGTCCCAAGTTGTAGAAACCAAGAAATGTTGCAAGGGTTTGAAGCCAACAGAGCTAGGGTGGTAATCTTAATTATTACCCTTAAAGGGCATTTACACTGGAAGAAAATGGAGAACCAACATTGAAAATCAATGAAATGAAATGAAATGAAAAACAATGAAATGAAAAATTGCTAACGACTAAGGGTGCTTTCACACATCCGGATTTTTGCTCTGCGGCACAATACGGCGTTCTGCAGAAAAACCGCCACCGGCTTTTGTAACGCCGGTGGCGGGTTTTTTTGCATAGACTTACATTAGTGCCGTATTGTGCCGCAGGGGCTTGCGTTCGGTCCGTTTTGGCCGCATGCGGCAGATTTAGCCGATGCGGCGGCCGGATCGAACGTCCCCTGCAACGTTTTTTGCTCCGGCAAAAAACACCGCATCGCGCCGCATCCGGCCGCTGCGGCGCATTTTTCAATGCATACCTATGGAGGCCGGATGCGGCGCGATGCGGAAAAAAACGCATCCGGTCGCCGCATGCGGTTTTTTCCACTGCGCATGCTCAGTAGCATGCCGCAACCGGAAAAAAACGGACGGGCCGTATGTAAAAACTTATGCAAAGGATGCGGTGTTTTCGCCGCATCCGTTGCATAGTTTTCACAGCCGGATTGAGCCGCAGGGCTCAAACCGGATGTGTGAAAGTAGCCTAAGCCACCATGCTGACATCCTACGTTTCCTGATCAAGGTGTTCTGAGGGGTGGAAACCAAGACATGCTGCAAGGGTTTGAAGCCAACCATAAAAAAAAAACACACACAAAAAAAAACCTCCATGAAGAAGCCATTGTAAGCTTGAAACCCAGTGGAAACCACTAAACCATAGTGAACACCATCATATTCTACATCAAAGACCATGAGCAATAAACCCCAAACACTGAACTTTCTATAAGCAGCCATAGAGGATAAAATAAAATACAATACAGGGAACAACATACAAATCCATGTTGTCTCTGGTGGGATTTGAACTCGAGACCTCAGCGCTGCAAAGCAAAATTGCTACCCACTAAGCCACCACATCTTACTTGTACTGCCCAAGCTGTCCCAAGTGGTGGAAACCAAGACATGTTGCAAGGGTTTGAAGCCAACAAACCAGTTGGACAGGACATTTAGACATAGGGCTAAGGTGGTAATCTGAATTATTACCCAACAGGGGCATTTACACTGGAAGATAATGGTGAACAACTGGTAAAAATGCAAAATTGCTAACAGCTAAACTACCATGCTGAAATCCTACCTTTCCTGACCGAGCAGTCCCAAGGGGTCATGTCCAAGAAAGCCGTTGTAATATTTTACATTATGCTCTATAGACTAACACTCCAAATCGTAAGTGATGCCAAAACGTCATAATGATTAACAGATTGAGAGTCGCACTACTACAGCTGCCATAAAAAAAAACCTCCATGAAGAAGCCATTGTAACCTTGAAACCCAGTGGGAACCACTAAACCATAGTAGACACCATCATATTCTACATCAAAGACAATAAGAAATAAACCCCATTCACTGAACTTTCTATAAGTAGCCATAGAGGATAAAATACAATACAATACAGGGAGAACATACAAACTCATTGGATGTCGTCTCTAGTGGGATTTGAACCCAAGACCTCAGAGCTGCGAAGCAAAATTGCTAACCACTAAGCCACCGCATTGACATCCTACATGTGCTGACGAGATGTCCAAAGTGGTGGAAATCAAGAAATGTTGCAAGAGTTTGAAACAGACAAACCAGTTGGCCAAGGTATTAAGGTATTATACAAGGAATCTTTATTATTCTTCTGAAGCATATACGCTGGAAGATAATGGAGAACCAATGTTGTTAAAAATGCAAAATTGCCAACGACTAAAGCCCCTGTCACACACAGAGATATATCTGCAGCAGATCTGTGGTTGCAGTGAAATTGTGGACAATCAGTGCCAGGTTTGTGGCTGTGTACAAATGGAACAATATGTCCATGATTTCACTGCAACCACAGATCTGCCAAAGATTTATCTCTGAGTGTGACGGGGCCTTAAGCCACCATGCTGACATCCTACGTTTCCTAACCGAGCTGTCCCTTGTGGTGAAAGCCATGACATGTTGCAAGGGTTTGAAGCCAATGTGTCACTGGCCTGGTTATTTAGACACAGTGGTAGTCTGAAATATTATTCTTAAGCATTTACACTGAAAGATAACGGTGAACCACAGTTGTTAAAAAATGCAAAATTGCTAAAGACTAAAGGCCCCGTCACACATAAAGATAAATCTTTGGCAGATCTGTGGTTGCAGTGAAATCATGGAGATATTGTTCCATTTGTACACAGCCACAAACCTGGCACTGATTGTCCACAATTTCACTGCAACCACAGATCTGCCGCAGATTTATCTCTGTGTGTGACAGGGCCTTTAGCGACCATGATGACATCCTACTTTTCCTGACCGAGCTGCACCAAGGGGTGGAAACCAAGACATGTTGCAAGAGTTTGAAGCCAAGAAGCAACTTGGCCAGGGTATTTAGACACAGGACTAGGGAGGTAATTATAATTATTACCCTTCATGGGCATTTATACTGGAAGATAATGGAGAACCATTGTTACAAATGCAAAATTTAGACACTTTTCTGACCAAGCTGTCTCGAAAGGTGGAAACCAAGACATGTTGCAATGATTTAAAGCCAACAAGCAACTTGGCCAGAGTATTTAGATACAGGGCTAGGGTAGTAAGCTTAATTATTACCCTTAAGGGTTGTGAAAAAAAAGCCATTCAAACAACCGCCGATCAGTAAAACGTTTACCGATTGGTGGTCATCTGTGCTGCCAATGGACCGTGCAAACAGACCCTTAGTGAAGGAAAGCCACAGCTTTGGCTTTCTAACAGGTACAAGGTTGCTTCATTGTAAGCTTTTCCAACCAACTTCAGTAATAGTGAAGATATTCTGTCTTGAAATTTACAAAAATTGGAGTAACCTCGTGTCTGAATGGATGTCCTACCGGTAAGTTAACGTATTCCAAAAATGTACTGGAAAGGGAAAGGAAAAGAAAGGAATCTTAAAATTACGCACTTCATTTTAGACTTGCATCTCCAAGATAAACTCTAAATTATGAAATTAGACTTTAGTGGTGCTAAATAGTTTGGGGTGGGGAGCACACGAACCAACAACAACATGTGGTGACCACAAGCTGGAGTTTATATTTAGTGCAACCTCTTGCAGGCCAACTTCATTGCAGCACAAGTGCTAAAGCAAACATCGATGCAGTGTGTGAAAATGACAAAGCTTACAACTCAACCTCATCTTGAACCCTGTAGAATTTTATGGCTTCAGCCCTGTAAAGCATCCCCCCTCCTCACATTAAAGGGGGCATTGTTTCAAAGGTCACGGTGGGGTTCCCTTCCATGTTCTCATACAATATATATGTTGTGGAGTGACATCACCAGAATAAAAATACACAATTCTGTAAAAGTCTTTTTTTGATGCATCCAAAGGGTTCGAATTCCCCAAAATACCGATTTTAGTCTGAAATGCGTCTATACTCAACTCTTCATTGTCAACGACCCAAAGGTTCAATAGTCAAAAGTAGGAAAAAGAAGAATAAGGGACATGATTTTGGGCTAACTTAACAGATGTACGTAGTTGAAGGATATGGGTAGTCATTGTTTAGTTAAAAAAGTATTGCCTGTAATAAAACTCTTGGTTTAACTAGATGCCTTCCAAAGGTTACCATGCCAGAGGATTTCAGCATTATTCATTATTGACCAGAAGACCTAAGATTAAATAGCTAAACACAAACACCCAACAGATCTATGGTCTCCAAAAGATAAAAGTAATTACAGTTACAGAAACAAGATCGGACTTCAATGAGTTAAATAAACCCCCCAACAAGCTTTGACTAATAAGATAAGATAAAGGTTACCGAGATAATACACATTTTTGGAGGTCAGAACAAAATCTAGTTTTTTAAATCGCTAGAACGTTCCGGAACAATTAAAACAAAATCTCTAAAACAAACCTAATTGAGATGGTAGACCTTCAAAATAAAATTATTTAGTAAAAAACACATATATAAAACTATTCCAATCACGTTCTAGAAAAAAAGCTGGTTTATCAACTGAGGACTATCTTGTCAATGGTTCACGCCAAAAGCTCAATTAACATGGATAATTAATCATCTGAGCGAGCTAAGAGATCTTCAAAAATAAAAATAATGGGTGTCTAAAGGTCCATTTATGCTGTGCGATGCAGTTGCGATACTGCAGAGTCCTAAAAACCTAGTTAATTCTGAAGTTTGGAAGTTATCCCTCTATCCATCCTCCTATTGGGAGTCTGACCATTCGGAATGCCACTTACCCTAAAGGCCGCTTTACACGCTGCGATCTCGCTAGCGAGATTGCTAGCATGCGTACCCGCCCCCATCGTTTGTGAGTCACGGGCAAATTGCTGCCCGTGGCGCACAAAATCGCGTGAACCCGTCACACTACTAACCTACCTAGTGACGTCGCTGTGACAGGCAAACCGCCTCCTTTCTAAGGGGGCGGTTCGTTCGGCGTCACAGCAACGTCACTAAGCGGCCACCCAATCGAAGCGGAGGGGCGGAGATCAGCGGGACGTAACATCCCGCCCAGGAACGAAGAAAAACATCGTACCTGCAGCAGCAACGATAATTGGGAATAGGGGAGCATGTCAATGATTAACGATTTTGCACGTGTTTGTAACGATTTTCGATCGCATGTAGGTGTCACACGCAACGACATCGCTAACGCGGCCGGATGTGCGTTACGAATTCCGTGAACCCAACGACATCGCTTTAGTGATATCGCTGCGTGCACAGTGGCCTTAAGATCTAGGGACTCTGACGAACCACTTACCCTAAGATCTAAGGTGAAGAACCACTTACCCTAAGATCCAGGGACTCGTGGTTGTTGATCATTCGCACTGTCTATCCATTCATTCTTAATGCAAGTGTTAGATACCTGGAGGCTGAGCTTAGTTGGACTTTGGTACGTTCATAAGAAAGAAAGGAGCAGTAGTGTGCATGATCCACAACCGATCCATCATGTGGAGCTCTTGAGAGCGCTGGTTCTCCAGATCGTTGGGTGTCCAATCAAGTGGACCTCTAGCAATCAGGACATTATCCCATGAATATGGGCATAATTTGAGAAGACCCTTATAAACACAGGCAAAAGTAGGCCAAACTGAGTAGATATCGGCCAACCATCCAAAGTTTATGGGGACCTCTTGATTTTTCGATGAGTAATGTTTGAGGAGAGTAGGACTTAGCCATTTTAATTCCAACTGCGCATAGAGAACATGGGGGAGTTGGTAGAGAACAGTTGGCAAAAAGAAAATTTGTCCATCAGTCATAAATGTGTATGGGGGCCTTTAGATAATTTTGGGAGCTTACATAGAGTTACAGAACATTTCAAAAGGAAGGGTCACAAATATTTTTGCTGAGCATACACCCAAGGCTTTGATCGGCCGGAGAGAAGCTAATTAATTGTCCACAAACATTCATGTGACTGGTTCAACCATAAACACGTTAGTCTAAACAAGCATTTAGAATTTGGTTGATCATTCTCTACGTATGTATTTTTAGCCATTGACGGCCCGCCAAAAACTAATCACATTTTTGACAGACCGTAGTCTGCCAACGGGCATGGTTAACTTTCACAGATTGGTTGGCCAAGATAACTTTGGCCAAAACTTATTTTATGCAAACTGGTAGATTTACATATTTTCTAGCATAATGAATGAGCTATGTATCTTTTCAGGATACATAACCAGTATAACTGGTATATAGACCTCAAAACACAGACGAAGATTGGACGAACCCACCAATATTGAGGGGTTTGGCTGAAGGCCTAAGTGTGTAAAGGGACTCTCGATTTTTAAGAAGATAAGGATCTAGCATGTCCAATGTCATACTGACGGTCTTTTTGTTCTTGGTGAGATAAGTCAACTCCAGAGATGTCTGGCAGTGACTCTCCTGTAGAGAACACAGGCGTTCCTGTGATGGGAAAGTCATGCGAAAAAGCCGGTAACCAAAACATTATAGTCAACTAACAGCCATCTATATGGAGGACTTAATTCTCAATAATAAAGATCTATGTTAAGTTGGTGAACCAGAAGTGTCCAATCATGTTCCAGTATTATAAAAAAAAAAATGAGCAAATCGATTCAATGCAAATAAGATTTTTTGAAAATTCGCCTGACTTGGCAAATTTTAATAATTTGTGATTCGAGCAAAATCGCCCAAAATGTGCACTGTCCTTCTACACAATGCAGAAGATTACATCAGCCAGATAGGACTCAAAGGACATCGGACGCGCCCGGGCAGGCTTTCCAAACATAGCTTGCAGCTATTACATCACATAGTATTGCATAGTTAATAATAGCCAGTATAAAAGCCAAGGGAGGGAATGTAACCCAACAGACATTTCAGGGAGAATCTGTTTAGTGAGTGGATGTCAGAGCTCACAGCTTAGTCATAGAAATAGAGCAAAAAAGACAATAAAAACCTTTGAATAAACAGAAGTGAAGAATGGTTACCATCTGTTTAACCGTGGAGGTGATTGACATTGCTAAGGGCTCGTTCAGACTAGCGTATTATGTGGACATGTGCAGACAGAGTACAAATCGCACAACACACTGACCAAAGTAATTCAATAGGTTTGTATCTCATCATGTACTATTCTCTTCTGTATTTCTGATGAGACTTACCTATTCACGTTTACAGGTGCGCAACAAAATAAATACAAAATCCTACATGGATCATAAGTATTGCATCTAATTTTATAGATACATTGCCATAATACGCATAGGAAGCGCCTGCGATTGTCGGCAAATTTAATTGCCGGAAATCAGATTTTGGTGAAAATTTCACCAAAGTTCAAAATTGTTCACCCTCTCTGTTGAGTGAGACTCAATAGTATCTGACCCAGGGCAGTAGGTAGGTTTTTCTCTAGCCAAAGCAAAAACTCAGTTTGCTGCCACCTCCTTGTATCTAAATACCCCATGTCCCAGGCAATGTGGTTTGGTGGCCCACTTGGCATATGCCCCAGTAGCAAACCTTGGCTGTGTCCTTGAATTTACCCCCTATCTTAGTCCACCCATCAAATGAAAGAATTAGTGATCAAGGTTAGAAATAAAACATGGGCAAGAATGGTGGGATAGGATGGACTTTGAGGCATATTGTAATGTCAAGAATGGGATAGGATGGACTTTGAGGCATATTGTAACATCTAATCATTACACATAGAAGACAAAAGGTTTACATACTGGTTGATCATTGATCCCTATGGAAAGTTAACTAACAAAAAGTAATGATATCAACTCTAGGGTCAACACAAAGCAATCTACTCAATGTATTACGTAAATGCACCATGATTGCACCACCGGTGCTGATGTTTATCAGTCTGTAGGTGCCAGATGATGACTAGTGAACAAAAAGAAGCTTTGTTCTTCTAAAAAATTACTATTCCCTAATTGTTTATCAAAATGTATGTAGCATTGTGTGGATGTATAGAAATACTCACCGATTGCCGTCTTCCCCAATTTCCAGCGAGGCTCCAATCCTCTTCTGAAATATGGGAGATCTCGTCAGAACTGTGGTCACATTTCAGAGGATCGGAACGAATCCTTTATCAACATGAACACAGCATGGTGTGGATGTATAGAAAACCTTACCGATCGTCGTCTTCCCTAGTTTCCAGCGAGGCTACAATCCTCTTCTGAAACATGGCAGATCTCATCAGAACTGTGGTCACATATTTCAGAGGATGACTGGAACAAATCCTTTAAGAATATGTACATAGCATAGTGTGGATGTATAGAAATACTTACCGATCGCCGTCTTCCACGGTTTAGAGCGAAGCTCCAATCCTCTTCTGAAACATGGCAGACCTTGTCAGAACTGTGGTCACATATTTCAGAAGGAGATTGGAACGGTGCTGGAAACCAAAGAGGACACCGATCGGTGAGTATTTCTACACATCCACTAAAATATTGATAAAGAGATTCTTGCTGGGAGCGTTTCTTTGCAAAAAATGTCCGGCGGATGAGGAAATGTTAACCATAATTATCCCAAGGAATTCCGGCTAAACTGGATCTTGGGTGGGTCTGTTGGGTGAGGAAGGGGAAGAGTAGTTACTGTAAAAAGACCGGTCAAATGGTCTGATCTGATTTCTGACCCTTCTGCTTGTAACCCTGGAAAATGATTACACTCAATTAAAAGGTAAACACAAAGGGCTGAAGGGGTCTTGTCACATATTGATCCCTTACAGATGCTGAAATTCACCTCCCCCCAACAGACACGCATTGTGAAAAACCACCACCCACCCCCCTCAGCACCAGAGACTTCCTGCACAGTAACCCATGTGCTGAAAGACTGGATTTTGCTGCTTTGCTGATTTTGGCAGTGGTCTGACCCCCCTCCTGCCAGATAAAGCCATCAGGTGAGGCGGCCATGTGGAAACAAAAATTTAAGAGAGAATCCAAAAGTTGGACTAATGAGTGGGCTCTCACATTCCCAGGATAGCCTAGGAACGTGGGATTAGGGTACAGTGTGGTAACAAAGGAAATGGAGAATTCAGTGGTATACAGAAGCGCACGGCAGGGATAAGCCTGTATACAAACAAAATACAATGTCATGCGGATTAGAGTTTCATCAGGCAAACAATGACCACCCAAGACATTGAAGACCATCTTAAAATTATAATGCACCATTATCCAGAGATGTCCATCATGAAAATGTTGGACTGTCCATGGGCGCCACAATGGCTCAGTGGTTAGCGCTGATGCTTTAAAACGCTGGGGTCCTGGGTTCACACCCTACCAAGGACAATATCTACAAGGAGTTTGTATGTTCTCTAAGTTTGCTCCCACACTCCAAAGACAAAATTTAGATAATACTCTAAAAAGTAACACCAATGTTGTTCGCCCATTATGGTCAGGTAATGTGTGAGCTTTGGTGATGTTGATGGCACATGTCATATTCCAGACTCCTGGTTGTTCTCCCGGAGTTAAGCAGTAGGTAGAGTATGGCCAAACACGCTCCAGTGGCGGCTGAATGACTGGCCGAAGCATCATTGTTAGGTCAACAGCCATTTAATATGGCTGGCTGTTGGCCTAGCAATGTTTTGGCCAGTCGTTTGGCTGACCCCATCTCAGCCAACACAGGAGGCCTCGGCCAAACTCTGTAATATTGGGAAATAATTGGACATGTTGGGTTCAAGTTGGCCGTCCAATGCCGATGGCACTAATCTACCAAGATGTCCTCTTGGCTAACTATGTCAGTGAAAAGACTCGCCAATAATAAGTCTACATTAATTATGGAATGTGTTTGTCCATCATTTAGGGTATTGGGTGTAATATTCTGAATTAATAATAATATTTATTCACCTAAATAGAGCCATTAATTCCATAGTGCTTTACACACATCAGCAATTAAGGAACATTGACATGACCCCAGGTGAACGTTGCCATGAATATTGGCCTTTTTGCGGTGTTTAACCTTAGTCATATCAGGATTTCATTGATTACGAGGCCCGGTCATGTGGAATTGATGAATAATCTGAGCTATTTTGCCCAATACAAAAGAGAAGTCTGTATCATTGTCAAATTGCCTAGTCATACATATGTGTGTATATATATATATATATATATATATATATATATATATATATATATATAGGACTACACACGTATATACACTCATACGCCCACCCATAAATCTCTCATCTGAGACGTCTTCATTCACAGCTGTCTGTCGTTAATCCTGTGACACCCCGGGCCCAGCTGTCGCAAACTAATGTGACGTAAGGACACCCCCTCCACGCATCAACACATTACATCTAATTTCATAGCTGTGTGTGTGTATATACATATATATATACACACACACACACACACACACACACACATATACCACAAGGCATAAACACATTTCTGAACAAAACCTAATTTCATGTTCAAGGAGTGTTTTCAAAATAAGTTTACCACTTATGAAATACAAATCAGCGCAAGGCATGATGAATTTGCCAACTAAAAGAGTGACAGGCGGAAAGACGGGCAGGCGGAAAGACAGACAGAGAGGAAAAAAGACAGACAGAGAGGCAGAAAGAAAGACAGAGAGGCAGAAAGAAAGACAGAGAGGCAGAAAGAAAGACAGAGAAACAGAAAGAAAGACAGAGCGTCGGAAAGACAGAGCGTCGGAAAGACAGAGCGTCGGAAAGACAGAGCGTCGGAAAGACAGAGCGTCGGAAAGACAGAGCGTCGGAAAGACAGAGCGTCGGAAAGACAGAGCGTCGGAAAGACAGAGCGTCGGAAAGACAGAGAGGCGGAAAGACAGAGCGGCGGAAAGACAGTGCGTCGGAAAGACAGAGCGGCGGAAAGACAAAGATAAATCACAAGATAAGATAAAATTAGATAGAAGATAAATAGATATTAGCAAGACAGATTTAAGGTAGATCTAATACAAATATAAGAGCTATAAAAGACAGATATGTGGAAAGATAGATATAAGATAGCTATGCCACAGATAAAAGAGGTATAGAAGGACAGATACAGAAATAGATCAGAGATATTTAAGAGGGATGGATAGATAGAACGATAGATAATAGATGGAATAGATTGATAAATAGATGATAGATAATAGAGAGATATGCGATGAAAATAAATGATAGATTAAAAGGGATAGATGAAAGAGCAATAGACATAATAGGAAAGAGAGAATTCAATCTGAGAGTTGAATAAGGTAGATATGAGAAATAAAAAAAACAATAGCCAGAATGTTATAGATGTAAACCCTCTTCACGAGTACAGGACTGTGGAGTTCATGGTTCTTTAAAATAACCAATACTGATAAATAGTCGGACAAGTAACGCAGCTCTCCAGACCTCTCCGGAGGAACACTACATTCCAGACTTTCCTAAGCTAACAAGCTTAAAGTTTACGAAACTTCCTTTCTTAGTTGCGAAACTTAAACTGCTCCCCTCCATTACTAGGCCTGTCCTCCAAACGCTTCATGAGCCCAAATATTTTGGCTCATTAGGCACATATATTTGTACTATTTATCAAAGCCTTAGAAAAGTCATGACTACAAACAATGTAATTTATATGATAAATATATAGATTCGCAATACCGGTATCATTCTTATCTATACACCATGGTTTGCAAATAACGTGAACACCCGCACGATATGCATCAAGGAAACGCAAACAAAAAATAAAGTAAAATGAAATAAAATCCTTCAATATTGATATAGGGAACACACCCTTATTCACCAGTCATGTCTACCTAGGTCTGTAAATAAGAATCCAGAGCTAACTAGTTGACTCGTCACTGACCACGACCTTCTACAATGACCTACGTGGCCCGGTGAAGGATCCATAGTACATACCTTCCCATGTATCCATCTCCTGCCTGTCCGGGTGAGCTGATGTGCAGCCATGGAGCTGGGCATGTCACCATGCAACCAGCAGCATGATGGGGATCCTCTCCTGTTGCTGGAAATGGCTATTCTACTCTGAGGGCTGGGAGGGGACGGGACCCTTCCTCTTTTGCAGGTCAGTTTACGAGCTTGGTCATGTGACCACACAGTTCAAGCCCTAAGGTCAGTTCTGGCCTGGGGAGGGAAGGAAGGAGGGTTTATTACCCTGGGGTTATCTGAGTGGAACTGATCACCCTTATTCTGTGCATATAACTGCAGTTCATGGTCGAAAAACCTAAATAGCAAGATAAGGGGGCATGCCTTGTCTTTTTGGTATAGGTTTAGCATATATGTTGCCTGTATCATTCATAAAATGGGTTACTTTTCATATACGTAAATATTTATGCTTTTTTTTTAACAGATATTTTGTAAATATATATTCCAAAAAATTTGTATTTTAAAAACACAGTATTGACTTTTCATGTATATAAATATTTGGGGTTTTTAGCTAATAATTTGTAAATATATATTGCAACAAAATTACATTTTGAAAACACTATTGACTTTTCATATAAATATTTTGGATTTTTAGCTAATATTTTGTAAATATATACTGCAAAAACATTGCATTTTCAAAACACGGTATTGATTTTTCGATTTTTAGCTAATATTTTGTAAATATATATTGCATCAATATTGCATTTTGAAAACACAGTATTGACTTTTCATATATATATTTTGGTGGGTTTTTTTAGCTAATATTTTGTAAATATAAATTGCAATAAAATTGCATTTTGAAAACACGGTATTGACTTTCATGTATATAAATATTTGGGATATTTTAGCTAATAATATATATTGCAACAAAATTGCATTTTGAAACCACAGTATTGACTTTTCATGTATACAAATATTTTGGTTTTTTTAGCTAATATTTTTTAAATATATATTGCATCAATATTGCATTTTGAAAACACAGTATTGACTTTTCATATAAATATTTAGGATTTTTTAGCTAATATTTTGTAAATATATATTGCAACAAAATTGCATTTTGAAATCACAGTATTGACTTTTCATATATATATATTTTGTTTTTTTTTTAGCTAATATTTTGTAAATATATATTGCAATAAAATTGCATTTTGAAAACACGGTATTGACTTTCATGTATATAAATATTTGGGATTTTTTAGCTAATATTTTGTAAATATATATAGCAATAAAATTGCATTTTGAAA
Source organism: Anomaloglossus baeobatrachus (assembly GCF_048569485.1). Lineage (NCBI taxonomy): Eukaryota > Metazoa > Chordata > Amphibia > Anura > Aromobatidae > Anomaloglossus > Anomaloglossus baeobatrachus. The sequence goes on from NC_134361.1 coordinate 189,659,654, forward strand.
CCACAGTATTGACTTTCATGTATATAAATTTTTGGGATTTTTTTAGCAGATATTTTGTAAATATATATTGCAACAAAATTGCATTTTGAAAAAAACAAAACAAAAAAAAACAATAGAAATCGAGAAAAAAAAATAAAAGTACAAAGCTTCTGGATCCTTTGGGATCTCAGTAGCATAAAAGCGGAGTGGACACTATCGTTCCTGTAAACCCACAGAAATGTGCAGGAAGTGATGTAGGAGCCGCACCGAGGTCTGCCAGCATGGCCCCACCATCAGGTCAGAACATTACCTTCCATAATGAGAAAATCCGCACACAATCCAGGAAAGGCCAAGCCGGGAGGATGCCCATTACACACATACAATTACTGCACATTATGGGCAGCACATGGACAGATTGGAGGCTTATGCTGATGAGCTGTGAGGTCAGAGATAAGGAGCTTTTAGCATTTACATGGATCCTGCTGGAGCTGAGGAGGTCTGGGGATCTTCAGACTTTACAATGACAAACATTCCCATAGGTGAATATATATATATATATATATGAATATATATCAACATGCAATTCTCTATACTCCTCCATCTAGACCAGTCTTCTGCCTTCAACAACTGCTGTGAGATCCTCTCTTCTTTTACAATCGCAGACCTTTCCATCTCCTCATACCTCCCTAATCGCACTTTTAGCGTCTCCCATTCCCATATTACCTCCTCATCTCGGATTTGTACCCTCTACTATTCTCAATTTATGGACTAGAAGACATGGCGAGAAAAACGGAGCGAGTGGAATGCGGTAAAAAATTAAATTCCACACGGACCAATATTAGCCTATGTGCCAGCACCCATGAGCAATTATTTTCTCAGCCCTAATCGGACCGAGAAAATAGTCGCAGCATGCTGCGGGTGGAATACGATCCTGTTCCACGAGCACCCATGCAAGTCTATGGGGCGAGAGAAACATCACATTGCTCTCGCATTACACTGGTGTAACACGAGAGCAGTGCGAGAATCGCATCAGGCAGCAACGGAGGAGAGAGGGAAATAAATCCCTCCCTCCCCAGCATCGGTCCTCCCCTCCGCAGCGTCGGCTCCCCCCTCTGCATCGTCGGCTCCCCCCTCCGCAGCTGTGGTCTGATCGCACGATCGGACCACAGTCGCATGACCCTCGGATCCCACTGTGAGCGTGAGCAGAGTGTCATGTGAGGACTCGCACATAACCCCGTTTGGCCTCAGCCTATACCTTTGGACTGGGACAGCTCAAAGTCCCATGGCTTTCAGTACCACCTATACACTGATGACACTCAGATCTAGCTCGTTGGCCCCAACGTCACCTCTCTGATGTCCAGAATCCCAGAGAGTGTCTATCGGACACCTTCTTCTCTCGATTCCTAAAACTTAATGTGAACAAAATCGAACAAATCATCTCTCCATGAGGTCGCTTAACATCCCTACATGATCGTTGCATCTGTATCTATCCATTCATCATCTATCTGTATTCATCATCTATCTATCCATCCATTTGTATCTATGATCTATCTGATGCCTGTATCTATCTATCTGTATCCATCATCTATTTTTATCCATCATCTATCTATTTGCATATCTATCCATCTATCTATTGATCATCTATCCTTCTATCTACCTACCTACCGATCACAATCACTGGACTGCACACTATCCCCTGTACCGGACAGCCATTGCCTCGGAGTAACCCCTGACTTTGCGCTGCCCTTCAAGCCACATATCCAAGCTCTTACCACCTTCTTCGACTCAAAAATATTTCCAGATTCCGTCCTATCCTACTAATATGCTAGAGAATTCCCTCATCATCCGCTGCCTCGACTATTGCAATATTCTCCTCTGTGACCTCCCAATCAACACTCTTGCATCTCTCCAGTCTGCTGGCCGATTAATGTATTTCTCACTACTCCCCCATCTCCCCACTATGTAAATCTTTTCAGTAGCTCCCAATTTCCCAAAAAATTTAGATTAAACTATTAACATTGACCTATATACCTATCCATAGTCTGTCTCCTATATCTGTGAATCTCACGATATCTTCCCACATGTAGTCTCTGGTTCTCCCCTCTACTATCGTAGGTTCCTCACCCAATCGCCTCCGAGACTTCTCCCGAGTATCCCCCATTCTCTGAACTTCTGTGCTCCAACATGTCTGAATATCTAGAACATTTGGAACTTTTACATAGAACTTGAAAACCCATCTCTTCAAGAAAGCTTACAGCCTGCTATGACACTCAAGGCAAGCATCAGAACCCGACGCACCCGGGCAAGTGTCAGGGCCCTAGGCAAACGGAGGGCCACTCGCCGTCAGAAGGGGTGATGATCGGTTCTGCAGTCCCCAGGCAGATTTCCAGGGGATGCAGTGCTCAAGCCGGCCCTTTAAGCCTGTAGCTCGAGCACGCGCACACAGAGTTCACTGTTGAATGCTGTGTGCACATGCACTGAAGTTCATCTGTGGGTGGAGCTAGAGCAAGATACGCTCATGTCCCGCAGATGAAGAGATGCCTCTCGGAACAGCCTGCCCCCACCCACCAAAATGTATGTCCCTCAGAGCTGTCTGACCCCACCCCATCCCACCCAAGTTTATGCCCCCAGAGCTGTCTGTCCCCCCCCTTCAGTGATGTCTATGCCACCAGCCTCCCCTGTGATGTATATACTACAGCCCCATGTTTCCTGTGATGTATGTAAAGCAGTCTCAGTGCGCGGCCACGTCCGTTAGTGATGGCCATCACGCAGTCTGCACTGCACAGCCACATGCCTGGGAGGACCTGGCCGGGAGACAAGGGGAGGTGCGTGAGGCTGCTGCCTGCTTCCCCACTGTAATAATATCTCGAATGTGTCAGTGTGTGCATGGATGATGTGTATCTATGTATGTCAGGGTATATGACTGTGTATAGATTTACGTCTATTTATATATTTGTACGTATCTCTGTACGTGTACATGTCTATGGGCCCGCTGAGACTTTTGACTGGGGCCCACGAAAACCAGGAGCCCTAATAACCCCGTGGCCACCTCACCACCACTGGAGCAGACAACCCCCTAACTTACTGTCTCCTTTACTGTTACCCTGTAGACTGAAAGCTTGGGAGGACAGGGCCTTCTCCCCCTCTATACCAGACAGAAAGACATACACAGACACTAACTGTGGGTAGCATGGTGGCTCAGTGGTTTGCACTGCTGCTTTACGTTGGCTATTGTGCTCAAGCAAAGTGCAGCTGCTGACCCTTAAACCCGCACTTGTAGTACAAACATGCGCATGCAGTGTTCACTGCTGAATGCTTCGTGCACATGCATGAAAGTTCATCCATGGGCAGAGCAAGCGCACAATGCGCTCCCGTCCCACGGATGTAGAGCCGCAGCGCCAACATCCCTCAGAGCTGTCTTTCCCCTTTCAATATGTATGCCCCAGAGCCATCTGCTCTCACTCCACCAATGTGTATGCCCCCCAGAGCCATCTGCCCCCACTCCACTAATGTGTATGCCCCCACACCCAATTACCCCCACTCCTGCAATGTGTATGCCTCCTCAGAGTTGTCTGCCCCACCGCAGCAATGTGCATGCACATCAGAGCTGTCTGCCCCACCCCAGCAATGTGTATGACCCTAGAGCTGTCTGCCCTACCCCAGCAATGTGTATGACCCCCCAGAGCTGTCTGCCCCCACCGCAGCAACGTGTATGCACATCAGAGCTGTCTGCATCACCCCAGCAACGTGCATACCCCCAAGATCTGTCTGCCCCACTGCAGCAACGTGTATGCACATCAGAGCTGTCTGCTCCACCCCAGCAACGTGTATGACCCTAGACCTGTCTGCCCTACCCCAGCAATGTGTATGCCCCCCCCAGAGCTGTCTGCCCCCACCGCAGCAACGTGTATGCACATCAGAGCGGTCTACATCACCCCAGCAATGTGTATGCCCTCCAGAGATGTCTGCCCCACCCCAGCAACGTGTATGCACATCAGAGCTGTCTACATCACCCCAACAATGTGTATGCCCCCCAGAGATGTCTGACCCCACCCCAGCTATATGTATGTTCCCTAGAGCTATCTACCCCACCCCAGCAACGTGTATGCCCCCCAGAGCTGTCTGCTCCCACCCCCGCAATGCAAATTCCCTTAGAGCTGCCTGTCCCACCCCAGAAACGTGTCTGCCCCCCAGAGTTGTCTGCCTCCACCCCAGCAATTTGTATGCCCCCAGAGCCCACACCTCAGCAATGTTTATGTCTCTCCAGTGCTGTATGCCTCTCCACAAGAGCAACGTGTATGCCTCACCCAGTAAAGTATTTGCTGCCCCCAGTAATGTGTATGGTCCCCCCCAGTGATGTGTATGGTCCCCCCAGTAATGTGTACGCCCCTCCAGTAACATGTACGCTCCTTCCCCAGTAACGTATACACTCCCCCCAGTAATTTGTATGCTCTACACGAGTAACATGGATGCTCCCCTCCCCTGTAACATGTATGCTCCCAGTAATGTCTATGCCCCCAGCTTCCCCTGTGATGTATATACTGCAGCCCCCATGTCATCTGTAATGCATATACAGTTAGGTCCAGAAATATTTGGACAGTGACACAAGTTTTGTTATTTTAGCTGTTTACAAAAACATGTTGAGAAATACAATTATATATATAATATGGGCTGAAAGTGCACACTCCTAGCTGCAATATGAGAGTTTTCACATCCAAATCGGAGAAAGGGTTTAGGAATCATAGCTCTGTAATGCATAGCCTCCTCTTTTTCAAGGGACCAAAAGTAATTGGACAAGGGACTCTAAGGGCTGCAATTAACTCTGAAGGCGTCTCCCTCGTTAACCTGTAATCAATGAAGTAGTTAAAAGGTCTGGGGTTGATTACAGGTGTGTGGTTTTGCATTTGGAAGCTGTTGCTGTGACCAGACAACATGCGGTCTAAGGAACTCTCAATTGAGGTGAAGCAGAACATCCTGAGGCTGAAAAAAATCCATCAGAGAGATAGCAGACATGCTTGGAGTAGCAAAATCAACAGTCGGGTACATTCTGAGAAAAAAGGAATTGACTGGTGAGCTTGGGAACTCAAAAAGGCCTGGGCGTCCACGGATGACAACAGTGGTGGATGATCGCCGCATACTATCTTTGGTGAAGAAGAACCCATTCACAACATCAACTGAAGTCCAGAACACTCTCAGTGAAGTAGGTGTATCTGTCTCTAAGTCAACAGTAAAGAGAAGACTCCATGAAAGTAAATACAAAGGGTTCACATCTAGATGTAAACCATTCATCAATTCCAAAAATAGACAGGCCAGAGTTACATTTGCTGAAAAACACCTCATGAAGCCAACTCAGTTCTGGAAAATTATTCTATGGACAGATGAGACAAAGATCAACCTGAACCAGAATGATGGGAAGAAAAATGTTTGGAGAAGAAAGGGAACGGCACATGATCCAAGGCACACCACATCCTCTGTAAAACATGGTGGAGGCAACGTGATGGCATGGGCATGCATGGCTTTCAATGGCACTGGGTCACTTGTGTTTATTGATGACATAACAGCAGACAAGAGTAGCTGGATGAATTCTGAAGTGTACCGGGATATACTTTCAGCCCAGATTCAGCCAAATGCCGCAAAGTTGATCGGACGGCGCTTCATAGTACAGATGGACAATGACCCCAAGCATACAGCCAAAGCTACCCAGGAGTTCATGAGTGCAAAAAAGTGGAACCTTCTGCAATCGCCAAGTCAATCACCAGATCTTAACCCAATTGAGCATGCATTTCACTTGCTCAAATCCAGACTTAAGACGGAAAGACCCACAAACAAGCAAGACCTGAAGGCTGCGGCTGTAAAGGCCTGGCAAAGCATTAAGAAGGAGGAAACCCAGCGTTTGGTGATGTCCATGGGTTCCAGACTTAAGGCAGTGATTGCCTCCAAAGGATTCGCAACAAAATATTGAAAATAAAAATATTTTGTTTGGGTTTGGTTTATTTGTCCAATTACTTTTGACCTCCTAAAATGTGGAGTGTTTGTAAAGAAATGTGTACAATTCCTACAATTTCTATCAGATATTTTTGTTCAAACCTTCAAATTAAACATTAGAATCTGCACTTGAATTCTGTTGTCGAGATTTCATTTCAAATCCAATGTGGTGGCATGCAGAGCCCAACTCGCGAAAATTGTGTCACTGTCCAAATATTTCTGGACCTAACTGTATATATAGCATTGTCTATGTGTGGGCATGTTTGTTAACGTGATGGTCATCTCGCAGTGCACTACCATATGCCCAGGACGGGCTTGATGGACACAAGTTGGGGGGTGTACGTATCTCTGTAGGTGCTGCTGCGTGTGTATGGGGGTCCACAGAGACTCTTTCACTCGGGGCCGACAAAAACCTATACCTCACCACTGTAGCAGACAACCCCACAATTTATGGTCTGCATTACCCTGTAGACTGGAAGCCTGGGAGGACAGGGCCATTTCCTCTTCTATACCAGATAGACACACACAGACAGTGTAGACAGCGGTGGCTCAGTGGTTAGCACTGCTGCTTTACATCGCTGAGGTCCTGGGTTCAAATCCCACCAAGAAGAACATCCGTTTTTGGCATGGATTTCCTCCAGGTTCTCCAGTTTATTGATTGGGGACAGTGAAAATGTCTGAAAATTGCTGTGGAATCTTGTATTTTCCCATTGAAGTTTTGGAATTGGAACTTATGAAAATGCAAGAACCCGAAAAAATCTCAAAACTTATGAGTCATCGGCTCAAGGTCCTGTAGATACCAAAGGAGAAAAATCCCTTTCTAGCCGAAGCTACACAAACTGTCTCTTCAATGCAAAGTCCTATTGTGTCCAAACAAGAAGGACCGGAATTTGCATATCTATAACAAATAGCTATTATGCAGATGAACCAATTGTTATGTGTTTGTGTCTTCACTGTTTGCATCTGATCAACCAGGGGTGCAGGACATTAACATCTTCAAGTCCACCTCACCGGTCACACGCACCCTGCCCGGATTCCCCATGAACTTCAGAGACAGTGACAGCCACCCATACAAGTCCACCTCACCGGTCACACGCACCCTGCCCGGATTCCCCATGAACTTGAGAGACAGTGACAGCCACCCATACAAGTCCACCTCACCGGTCACACGCACCCTGTCCGCATTCCCCATGAACTTGAGAGACAGTGACAGCCACCCATACAAGTCCACCTCACCGGTCACACGCACCCTGCCCAGATTCCCCATGAACTTCAGAGACAGTGACAGCCACCCATACAAGTCCACCTCACCGGTCACACGCACCCTGCCCGGATTCCCCATGAACTTCAGAGACAGTGACAGCCACCCATACAAGTCCACCTCACCGGTCACACGCACCCTGTCCGCATTCCCCATGAACTTCAGAGACAGTGACAGCCACCCATACAAGTCCACCTCACCGGTCACACGCACCCTGCCCGGATTCCCCATGAACTTCGGAGACGGTGACAGCCACCCATACAAGTCCACCTCACCGGTCACACGCACCCGGCCCGGATTCCCCATGAACTTCAGAGACGGTGACAGCCACCCATACCAGTCCACCTCACCGGTCACACGCACCCTGCCCAAATTCCCCGTGAACTTCAGAGACGGTGACAGCCACCCATACAAGTCCACCTCACCGGTCACACGCACCCTGCCCAAATTCCCCGTGAACTTCAGAGACGGTGACAGCCACCCATAGGTTCACTTCTGCCATGTCTGCATCGGTATTGAGTGCATGTTACCAAATAATAAACATTTATTATGAATCTGCTCCATTTCTGCTTACTATTCACTTAACACTCCTATACACATTAAATGAGTGCGTCTAAAACGCAGTGCTATCCAACATGATTTAAATGTTGTCTCAGTACTGGACAAAGGACACCGCAGTGCATCTAAAAACCCGTAAGTGCTGATATTTGACATTTAATTATTGGCCCAGTTCTGGACAAGACGCCAAAGTGCGTCTGAAACGCGTAGGTGTTGCTATCTGACATGATTTCATTGTTGTTACAGTACTGGATAAAGGACGCCGGAGTGCACCTGAAATGCATAGGTATTGCTATCCGACATAATTTAATTGTTCTAGTACTGGACAAGGACTCCAAAGTATGTCTGAAATGCGTAGCTGTTGCTATCCAACATGATTTAATTGTTGTCACAGTACTGGACAAAGGACTCCAGAGTGTGTCTGAAATGCGTAGGTTAGCTATTCAACATGAATTGTCAGTACTGGACAAAGGACACCGGAGTGCATCTGAAACGCGTAGGTCTGCTATCCCACATTGATTGTACCAGTACTGGACAAAGGGCGCCGGAGTGCATCTGAAACGCGTAGGTCTGCTATCCCACATTGATTGTCCCAGTACTGGAAAAAGGACGCTGGAGTGCATCTGAAACACGTAGGTCTGCTATCCCACATTAATTGTCCCAGTACTGGACAAAGGACTCTAAAGTCGGAAACGCGTAGGTGTTATCCGACATGATTTAATTGTTGTCCAAGTGCTGGACAAAGAACGCTGAAGTGAATTTCAAATACGAAGCTGTTACAAGCGTAGGTGTTGGAATCCAGAGTGTTTGAAACGCGGAGGTGTTGCTATCCAACATGATTTAATTGTTGTCACAGTCCTGGATAAAGGACGCTGGAGTGCACCTGAAACGCGTAGGTGCTGCTGACATTTAATTGTTCTAGTACTGGACAAAACTCCAGGGTGAGTCTGAAACGTGTAGGTGTTGCTAATCAACATTTGTTGACCCAGTACTGGACAAGACACCGGAGTGTGTCTAAAACGTGTTGCTATCCGACATGATTTAATTGTTGTCCCATTACTGGACAAGAGACACCGAAGTGCATCTGAAATGCGTAGGGAATGCTGACAATTTTTGTCCCAGTTCTGGACAAAGGACGCCGGAGTGCGTCTAAAACGCGAAGCTGTTGCTATACAACATGATTTAATTGTTGTCACAGTCCTGGACAAAGGACACCGGAGTGCATCTGAAATGCGTAGGTGCTGCTGACATTTAATAATTGTCCCAGTTTTGGACAAAGGTCGCTGAAGTGCGTCTGAAATGCGTAGGTATTGCTATCCAACATGATTTAATTGTTATTACAGTCCTGGATAAAGGACGCCGGCGTGCACAATGAAACACATAGGTCTTGCTATCCAACATGATTTAAATGTTCTAGTACTGGACAATGGACTCCAGAGTGTGTCTGAAATGCGTAGGTGTTGCTATCCAACATGATTTAATTGTCACAGTATTGGACAAAGGACATCGGAGTTCACCAGAAATGCGTAGGTGTTGCGATAAAACATGATTTAATTGTTGTCCCAGTAATGGACAAAGGACCCTGTAGTGCATTTGAAACGCGTAGGTGCTGCTGACATTTAATTATTGTCCAAGTTCTGGACAAAGGAACAAAGGACGCAGTCTGCGTCTGAAATGCATAGCTGTTGCTATCCAACATGATTTAATTGTTGTCATAGACCCAGACAACGGACACTGGAGTGCATCTGAAACGCGTAAGTGTTATCCGACAATTTAATTGCTGTCTCAGTACTGGACAAAGGATTCCGGAATGCACCTGAAACGCGTAGGTGTTGCTATCCAACATGATTTAATTGTTGTTACAGTTCTGCATAAAGGATACCGGAGTGCACCTGAAACGCATAGGTGTTGCTAACCGACATGATTTAATTGTTCTAGTACTGGACAAGGACTCCACAGTATGTCTGAAATGCGTAGCTGTTGCTATCCAACATGAATTCTTGTCACAGTACTGGCCAAAGGATTTCAGAGTGTGTCTGAAAGACGTAGGTGTTGCTATTCAACATGATTTGTTGTCCCAGTACTGGACAAAGCACGCAGGAGTGCATCTGAAATGCGTAGGTCTGCTATCCCACATTAATTGTCCCAGTACTGGATAAAGGACGCCGGAGTGTATCTGAAACGCGTAGGTCTGCTATCCCACATTAATTGTCCCAGTACTGGATAAAGGACGTCGGAGTGCATCTGAAACGCGTAGGTCTGCTATCCCACATTAATTGTCCCAGTACTGGACAAAGTACGCAGGAGTGCATCTGAAACGTGTAGGTCTGTTATCCCACATTAATTGTCCCAGTACTGGACAAAGGACGCCGGAGCGCATCTGAAACGTGTAGGTCTGTTATCCCACATTAATTGTCCCAGTACTGGACAAAGGACGCCGGAGTGCATCTGAAACGCGTAGGTCTGCTATCCCACATTAATTGTCCCAGTACTGGACAAAGGATGCCGGAGTGCATCTGAAACGCGTAGGTATGCCATCCCACATTAATTGTCCCAGTAGTGGACAAAGGACGCCAGAGAGCATCTGAAATGCGTAGTTGCTGGTATCCAACATGAATTATTGTCCCAGTACTGTACAAAGGACGCCGGAGTGCATCTGATACGTGTAGCCGTTGCTGACATGATTTAATTGTCACAGTACTGGATGGACAAAGCACGTTGCACTGCATCTGAAACGCGTAGGTTATATTATCTGCCATGATTTGTTGTTCTAGTACTGGACACAGGATGCCGGAGTGCATCTGAAATGCGTTGGTGCTGCTATCCAACATGAATTATTGTCCCAGTACTGGACAAAGGACGCCGGAGTGCATCTGAAATGCGTTGGTGCTGCTATCCAACATGAATTATTGTCCCAGTACTGGACAAAGGACGCCGGAGTGCATCTGAAACGCGTCGGTCTGCTATCCGACATGGTTTAATTGTCACACTATCTGCGATATGGATATTTAGAAGCAGCTCATTGACCCCCAAAAGCAACAACCACATAGATATTTTGGTTTTACAAAATGAATGTCATCTCCGTAGACCTAAGTCACAGTGTCAGGAGGAGTGCAGAATAAAGAGTGGTCATACACAGACCTCCGGAGCCGCACGCAGCTGTCTGTATGCGGAGTGAAGGGGTCAGGTGGGGTTCCTATTTTTGCTAATGTTGGGTGATGTTTGTCCACATGACCTCAGAGTGCACGATGTGGCGGCACTACAGCTGCCCGCGCCCAACAGGCGGAGATCTCCTGTAGCTGGAAGACGAGGAAAAAATAAAATTAAAACCACTTGAGCTCATTAATGTTGTCCGGTAACAATTGTATTCAGTCGTTTCTTGGCTGTCCTTATTGTAACCACCAAAGTTGCCGACATTCCTGTCACTATTGTAAGATTTAGTGATCCAAGTGTACCATCCGGTATGGATATAAGCGTCTGCCATCCAAATATGTCCTTAAAGGGATTGTCTTATTGGAGTATACATTATATGGACATGAGAGATAAGGGAGGCGACCAACACACGGAGGGAGGAGGGTGACCGACATACGGGGGGGGCGACGGCACCGACATAATGGGGGTGGGCGCGACTGACATAAGGGGAGGGGGCAACAAACAAGGGGGGACGACATGGGGGTGAAAAACGGGGGGGGGGCACATAGATGGCACATGAGCAGCACACAGGCGGCACACGGATGTCATCCATGTGCTGTACCTGTTTTTCACGGATTCGTATAGAGACTTGTATAGGCCCTTGTTATCCGCGTGGATGAAAAAAATGGACATGTCTCTGTGAAAACACAGACATGTGAGCTGTACCATGGTGATACTGGATAAGTGTGGCATCCGTAAAAAGAAAGTGTTACACGTATGGATGCCACATGTACCAAAAACACGGACATGTGAAGGAGGCTTAAGGTTAAGTTCAGCCCAGGGGTCCCAAACACATGGCTCAGGGGCCTCATGTGGCTACTTGGGCTATCAGTTACAAGCGGAGTACTGGAGCTCCCGAGACATGCAGGGTCTAACAGGACAATCGTGGAGGGCTCACATCACTCAAAACAGGACATCAAAAGAGGACAAGTCCAAATATAGATGGACGCACCGTCCAAACAATACAAGGCGTCCACTTGGCAGCGTCCCAGAGTAGGTGACGGAATCCCACAGCTTGTTTATGAATGCAACGTTGCGATCAACCGCAGGTCTTTTTCAAGAGTGCAGCGTCTAACAGGCTTTTTCAAGAGTGCAGTGTCTAACAGGCACAGTGTCAGTTTTACACTGACACTGTGCCTTAGTTTTACACTAACAGTACAGAAATATTGCAGGATATTAGATCAGCGATCAGACAAATACATGTTAAAGAACTAAGCCAAAAAAAAAAAAAAAGAGAAATTCAACCCCCACCCATCACTCAAAGCTGATGACCATGGATTTCACCTTCTCTTAAAACAGAATTGCGGGAGACAAATGGATGCATTTTATTATTTTATTGCACTTAAGACCCTCGGTCCTAATCGCACACCAGTCTGTCATATCCCCTTTCCCACTATACAATAAAACCTTTTAACCCGGCGACATAATGTAACCGCCTGACCATCTCCTGCCAACTGTGAAAGAGTTAAAGGATTTTTTGCTTTAGTGTAATCCTGAATATTCAGGCCTCCAGATAATGCATTCTCATCCCCAGCACTCCTCATTGACATGTACAATGTCTTACTGTGCACGGAGCCCATTTGTAGAATGAAGCTGACCAGGGGGTGTTGATTGCAAAAATAAAACAAAAAAAAAAAACAACAAAAAAACCCACCAAGACAAAGTGTGCGTTGGAATCCGGATTGTTTCCATTTAGACCAACTTGCATTTAAAACAAAGGGAAACCGCAAGAAATAATACATTGTCATTGTGCTGATAAAGGGAAAATAGCCATCAGCTGCCTAAACGTATACAACAGCTTAATGGACCTTTTACCAGGAGAGAAAAAGCAATCCCAAGTATTAATTAGGTTTGTTTTAGAGATTTTGTTTTAATTGTTCCGGAACGTTCTAGCGAAAAAAAAATAAAAATCAATGGTATAGTTGTTATAGCAAAATGCAAATATATTGTAGAAAATTATAAAAAAAAGTAAGGAAAATTGCCAGCATGACACCCCTAAGGGCTTGTTAACATGTTGCCTTTTGGCGCAGAAAAAAAAAATGCAGAGCGAGTGCAGGTTTTGAATTGTTCTGGAATGTTCTAGAGGTTTCTAAAAAAATGGTATAGTTGTTATAGCAAAATGCAAATATATTGTAGAAAATTATAAAAAAAATAAAATAAGCAAAATGGCCAGCATAACACTTCAAGGGCTTGTTCACATGTGTTTTGAGCTGGGAAAAAAAAATGCAGCGTGACAAAGTTTTGAATTGTTCCGGAATATTCTAAAGATTTCTAAAAAATAAATAAATAAATAAAAACAACGGTATAGTTGTTATAGCAAAATGAAATATATTGTATAAAATTATAATAATAATAAAAAAAAAAGCAAAATGGCCAGCATGACACCCCTAAGGGCTTGTTCACCCATTGTGTTTTGGTCCGGAAAAAAAAAATGCAGAGTAAATGCAAGTTTTGAATTGTTCCGGAATGTTCTAAAGGTTTCCATAAAAAAACAAAAACAAAACAACGGTATAGCTGCTATAGCAAGATGCAAATATATTGTGTAAAATTATAAAAAAAAATAAGCAAAATGGCCAGCATGACACCTCTAAGGGCTTGTTCACACATTGTGTTTTGGCCAGGAAAAAAAAAAATTCAGAGTGAGTGCAAGTTTTGAATTGCTCTGGAATGTTCTAGAGGTTTCTATAAAAAAATCTAAAAAAAAAATAATACAATGGTATAGTTATAGCAAAATGCAAATATATTGTACAAAATTATAAAAAAAAAATACGAAAAATGGCCAACATGACACTTTAACGGCTTGTTCACAAGTTGCGTTTTGGCCCGAAGAAAAAGAAAATGTAGAGTAAATGCAAGATTTGAATTGTTCCAGAATTTTCTAAAGGTTTCTCAAAAAAAAAACAAAAACAAAACCCCAATGGTGTAGTTGTTATAGCAAAAAGCAAATATATTGTATAAAATTATAAAAAAAATAAATAAATAAGCAAAATGGCCAGCATGACACTTAAAGGGCTTGTTCACATGTTGTGTTTTGAGACGGAAAAAAAAGAAAAATGCAGAGGGACTGAAAGTTTTGAATTGTTCCGGAATGTTCTAGAGGTTTCTAAAAAAAAAAATAAAAAAAATTCAATGGTATAGTGCCACATATAGTTATTGCAAAATGCAAATATATTGTATAAAATTATAAAAAAATAAAAAAAAGGTCCAGCATGATACTTCAAGGGCTTGTTTACATGTTGCGTTTTGGCCCGAAAAAAAAAATGCAGAGTAAATGCAAGTTTTAAATTGCTCCGGAATGTTCTAAAGGTTTCTATTAAAAAAAACCCAACAAAAACTATGGTATAGTTGTTATAGCAAGATGCAAATATATTGTGTAAAATTATAATAAAAAAAATAAGCAAAATAGCCAGCATGACACTTCAAGGGCTTGTTCACACGTTGCGTTTTGGCCAGAAAAAAAAAAAATGCAGAGTAAATCCAAGTTTTGAATTGTTCCGGAATGTTCTAAAGGTTTCTATAAAAAAAAACAAAAAACTAAACAAAACAAGTGAGTGAGTGCAAGTTTTGAATTACTCCGGAATGTTCTAGAAGTTTCTAAAAAAAAAAAAATAAAATACAAAATACAATAGTATAGTTGTTATAGCAAAATTCAAATATATTGTATAAAATTATAAAGAAAAAATAAGCAAAATGGCCAGCATGACACTTCAAGGGCTTGTTCACACGTTGCGTTTTGGCCAAGAAAAAAAAAATGCAGAGTAAATCCAAGTTTTGAATTGTTCCGGAATGTTCTAAAGGTTTCTATAAAAAAAAAAAACAACTAAACAAAACAATGGTATAGTTGTTATAGCAAGATGCAAATATATTGTGTAAAATTATAACAAAACAAATAAAAAATAAGCAAAATGGCCAGCATGACACCTCTAAGGACTTGTTCACAGATTGTGCTTTAGATTTTACGGAGCGTGTTTCCTGCCAACGCTTTGGGTTTTGCTTCAGAAAAATCTACTGGTAATATTTAACGTTTGTACGTCCCAGTACGATAGTTGTGCAGAGATATGGCACAGAGGAATATCACCGTGTGATGGGATAGATTTGTCATATGGCAGTGAGTACACCTTTGGGAGTTGTAAAAGCAAGCAATCCCTTCGAAAGAAAAATGGACGTCAAGGCTGCAATGGTCGCAAATGGGACCAGCCCCCTGCCACAAACCATTAGGATGGATTACTATGGAAGAAAGAAAACTGCTGTGACCGGATGACCATCCAATTCATATGAGGACCTCCCAACGTTGGAGGAGACAAGGATGGGACAAGTTGGTTTCTAAGGCCAGAATCACACTTGCTAGTGCCTCGCGTGTAACTTGTGCGAGTCTCTCATGGTAGAACCCGGCATGGCCGCACACTATGCATACAGGAGTGTCTGAGCTGCATAGAGATGCATGCAACAGACCCGCTCCTGTTAGGGGAGTGTGCGGCCAAGCCGGGTTCTACCATGAGAGACTCGCGCGAGTTACACGCGAGGCACTAGCAAGTGTGATTCTGGCCTTAAAAGGAATCTGTCACCTAGTCATCTGTGGGACAGTCTGATCCGGTCAGGTCCGATGGGCGTCACTGATCTTAAACCAGAGCTTCCTCTATCCTTGCGATCGCCGTCCTCCTTGTTTCGTGTGGATGATGCATCGTACCTCATCCACATAGTGTCCTCCGTTGCGTTCCTGCGCATGCGCACTTCTCTCTGCTAAAGCAAAATACTGTAATGCGCAGGTCAAAGAACGCTCACGCATGCGCTCTACAACACTTTCCTCTGCCCTCAGCATGGCAGAGAGAAGTGTGCATGCACAGGAGCACAATGGTGGGCGGTGTGTGGCTGACGTAGGACATGTCATTCACACAAAGCAAGAAGGAGGATGTGACTGCAAGGCTAAAGGAGGTGCTGAACCAAGACCAGTGATGTCCAGGACCGGACCGCCCTGCAGCTGATTAGGTGACAGGTTCCCTTTAATTTTGGGAGATAAGCTGCAGGATCTGGCAATGGCTTTCCTACTAAAACCAGCATGAGTGTCAGACCGGTATGGGAGGGGCCCACTAGTAACACTGACTGTGGGGGGCCACTGATCAAGTACACGCAAATACAACATTCACAAATTTACCTTAACTTCTATATAATATACTGGGTAGTTTGTAAAATCAATGATGAGAGGGAGGCTTCCTTTGTCTGTATATAGTGAAACAAGTGTATTGTGCCAACTACCGATCATGTTTGGGGGTTAAATTACATATTATTGCAAAGGGGGCCCACCGGAGGTTTCTC
The DNA here is from genome assembly GCF_048569485.1 of Anomaloglossus baeobatrachus. Classification (NCBI taxonomy): domain Eukaryota; kingdom Metazoa; phylum Chordata; class Amphibia; order Anura; family Aromobatidae; genus Anomaloglossus; species Anomaloglossus baeobatrachus. The sequence goes on from NC_134361.1 coordinate 189,675,942, forward strand.
CGGTACTCCTGTGGGCCAGTCAGAGCCCGAGCAGCACGGGTACTCAGTGGTTAGCACCGCTACTTTCCAGCTCTGGAGTCCTGGGTTCAAAACCCACCAAGGACAACATCTGCAAGGAGGTTGTCTCTTTGTTTTTGTGTGAGTTTCCTTTATTATTTTCCCAAACACTCTAGTGATAAGGAATTTAGATTGTGAGCCCCAATGGAGTCAGCGATGATGATGTCTAACTACGTGTAATATACATAAATACATAATAAATGGACGTGAAAGAATAATGCTTGGCCAAGCTGATTATGCATGAATACGGAAGGTGGGCAGAGATGATCCATCTGCGCAGCATATGTGTAAGAAGGGGTGATGGAGCACTTGCTCTTGGTCAATAACTACGGTAATGTGTAAGGTCTTCCTAAAAAGTCAAAGTAAACTGTATATTCTGATTATTTTCTCTCTTCAGGCTAGAGGTGTAACTTTTTGGTCTCCAGGAGGAATTTCTTGGACCCCCATTCTTCCAATTTTGGAAAACAATCTGAAAATATACCATTTATCGAATACTTACATAATGTACAGTATAACATAAGCATTGGACCTATATGGACCCCTGTGCTGTCCCAGGACTTTGGTTACTCCAGCATACCCATTCCCTAAAGGAGAAAAGGGCAACATCGACTGCTTCCCTCTTCTTTATTTACTAATGCTGTGATTCCTCACCCAGCTGCCTCTGGGGATGCCGAATAAGGCCAATCAGGAACAGTACTCCTATCCTCCATGACTTGCTTCTATGTCACTTCCTCCCCTCTTTGACCGGTACCCCTCCCCCTCCATGACTTGTTTCTATATCACCTCCTCCCCTCTATGACCAGTACACCTCCCCTCCATGAGTTGTTTCTATGTCACCTCCCCTCTATGACCGGTACCCCTCGCTTCCATGGCTTGTTTCTATGTCACCTCCTCCATGACTTGTTTCTGTGTCACCTCCTCCCCTCCATGACCAGTAACCCCCCCTCTATGACTTGTTTCAGTCACCTCCTCCCCTCCATGACCAGTACACCTCCCCTCCATGACTTGTTTCTATGTCACCTCCCCTCCATGACTTGTGTCTATGTCACCTCCCCTCCATGACCGGTACCCTTCGCTTCCATAGCTTGTTTCTAGGTAACCTCCTCAACTCCATGAACTGTTTCTATGTCACCTCTTCCCATCCATAACCAGTACCCCTCCCCTCCATGGCTTGATTTTATGGAACAAATGTCCTTGCAAATTATCTATTTTACACATAATAACCTCCACCTTACCTATAATTATCTGTTAAGTGAGAAGTTATATCCTCTGCCGTTATCCTATTAACCCTTTCATAATGTGTCTTGATGCTTGATATTTCGGAATAACAATTACCAAAATGTTGTAACCTACATTTTTTTCCATGTATGTTGGCCATCCATGCCCATTGTATGGGCAGTGCCATTTGCCCATTGGAGGATACAAACTAATCAATGGTGTCTGTAGGCATTACATCCCATTACAGAAGGGGGCCACACAGCTCACACCTGAGGCAGCTGAAAGCAAGTTGGTTCCCTGAGTGGGAATGTGTTGTTATTACCGGCCATCTAACCCTGGAGCAACTGCACAGACGTCACTGTAAACCGGCGTGTCTCCATATTTACAACCATCTGCCCCACCTACCTGGAAATATCCAAACCAAAATAAAGCTCCCCCACTTCAGTCACAGGTCATTCCAGAAAATCCAGTAATGTTCTCCGAACCATGATATCTAAAAAAAAAGTAGACTGGCTTCATTGTATCCCCAGCCCTTAAAGCCCCCAAAGATGGCCAAACTCACAAATTTTGGTGGAGTCAGCCGGCCATTCAATGTGTTTGGGGACCAACAAAAAGGATCAGATACTTGTTTTTACAACATCCAATACTTTTGTTTTCAGATGTGACATGCGCACAGCTAGTTCCGCTGAGCGTACATGTATGCACAATAAGGAGAAAGGAGTAAACTACTGTCGGATACCTTTGTCGGCATCTTACCGCCTTGAAAATAAAAAATTAAGCATGCATAATATTCTTCTTTCCCTTTAGATCATCAGTTGGAGAGAAGTATGTAGGTCCTCATACACATTAAAGGGTTGGCAGGTCCAGAAAAAAAAAAAAATCAACAGGGATCGCCAATACCCACTTAAAGCGGTTCTCAGAAGAGGAGATAAAACGGCGTAATTCAAACTATTCACGTGTCAGTACGGGCTGCAGACTGAAGATACATAGCTCTTGTGTCAACTGACAAGAGCTGTATCACACATACCTCAGTCAGGCTGTTATATGTGAAAAAATATATTTTTTCCTAAGCACAACAGGGTTATGCTCCTCAATGTTCATTTGTTGTGCACTGTTATAAAACAGTCAGACTGATGGAAGGGGAGGATGAAGCTGGAGATCTCCTTGTCAAGCACAACATGGTTTAAAATATTTCTTCATACATCACAACCGGCAGCTGACTGAAGTATGTGATACAGGTCTCATCAGTTGAAGCTCTATATGTTCAGTCTGACACATGAGTAGGATGGGCTGCAGTTTGAACTATATCTGGGAAGCCATTTTATTAAATTCTCGGAGAACTCATTTATTGTGTATGGGTGCCTTAAAGGGAACCAAACATCAGGATTTTGGTGTATAAGCTGCAGCCAGTGCAGTACTGGCACTATCATGCACAGTGTGTACATACCATTGGGGTGCAGCTCGGGTGTTTAGGCAGTGAAATACAACTTTATAAAGTTTGAAATTTCGTGCACTTTTTGATTGACGTGTGCACCTCTGCAGATAATGTCCGGGCGGGTTATGCAGGAGTTCCCTGCCCCCCCACCAGCCTGTTCCTCCCTCTCTCCTGATGTCCGGGCGGGTTATGCACGTGTTCCCCGCGCCGCCTGTTCCTCCCTCCCTCCCTCTGGCTGTATGTAAATATCTAATCTTCAGAAACATGGCGCCGGAGTGGGCCTCTGCGCATAGCGCTTATCTCCGGCGCCATGTTTCTGAAGCCCCCGCATTACACAACTTGGTGTCTGAGAGGGCGGCGCATGCGCCCTCGTTTCTTCACAGCCCGTTGTGACCGCGGGAGCGCGCGCGATTAGAACAGGACAGAACAGCTGACCGGAGGACGCGATTACCTGCTGCTCCTGTATCGTGCCGCCCCAGGACACCGGGCCCACACACCAGCCGGTGTGACATCGCTGTGGCGCCGCCCTCTCAGACACCAAGTTGTGTAATGCGGGGGCTTCAGAAACATGGCGCCGGAGATAAGCGCTATGCGCAGAGGCCCACTCCGGCGCCATGTTTCTGAAGATTAGATATTTACATACAGCCAGAGGGAGGGAGGGAGGAACAGGCAGCGCGGGGGGGCGGGGAACACGTGCATAACCCGCCCGGACATCAGGAGAGAGGGAGGAACAGGCTGGTGGGGGGGCGGGGAACTCCTGCATAACCCGCCCAGACATTATCTGCAGAGGTGCACACGTCAATCAAAAAGTGCACGAAATTTCAAACTTTATAAAGTTGTATTTCACTGCCTAAACACCCGAGCTGCCCCCTGATGGTATGTACACACTGTGCCTGATAGTGCCAGTACTGCACTGGCTGCAGCTTAAACACGAAAATCCTGATGTTTGGTTCCCTTTAAAGGGAGTCTGTCATCATATTTTTGATATCCCATCTGACAGCAGCATGATGTAGGGTCAGAGACTCTGATTCCAGCGATGTGTTACGTACTGTAATCCCTTTTTCTCTGCTGCATAACTACTAGTTCTCTGAATGCTGAGCTCTGTATAAACCCCACCCCCACCACTGATTGGCAGCTTTTGGGTATAAACCTGCCCATAACACTGATTGACAGCTTTTTGTGTACACTGGGCATAGGCAGAAAGCTGCCAATTGGTGGTGGGGGCGGGGTTATACAGAGCTCTTGAACATGGAGGACTACATATAAGCAGGTTTACCTAGTTGTCCAGTGATAATGTACTGCTGATAAAAATGTGATTTTATCAAAAGAAGCCCAGTAAGTGACACATCGCTGAAATCAGGGTCTCTGTCTCTACATTATACTGCTCTCAGATTAAGTGAAAAAAAAACAGATTCCCTTTAAAATGACATGTCATACCTGCTGCACAATTCAGGGGACGCATGCATCAGGCACTGGCTGAATAATTGCAGCCACATATGTTTGACTCTGAAAGGCTGCCACGTTTCAGAGAAAAATGCACTTTAATACCCACTGGGGAATGAGACCGCAC
>NC_134361.1:189690881-189693381 GCF_048569485.1 Anomaloglossus baeobatrachus
TCCTGGGAGATGAGCCCTTCTACAGAGACTCAGTACAGACAACAAGAAACAGCTATGACAGAGTGGTGAATAAAAGCGGCAGAAAACTGCTGAACCTGTGCCGGAGCTTGGGGCTGCATATACTGAACGGGCGCACCAGGGGGGACTCATTAGGGAGATTTACACTAAACTCCCACACGGGCAGTAGTGTAGTGGATTATGCCATAACAGACATGGACCCAGCAAACATGAATTGCCTTCATAGTCACCCCCGACACCCACATGTCAGACCACAACCAGACACTGCTGTACCTGAGATCCACGGACAAGTCACCCACACAAAAGCCCCACTTGAGCGGTCTCCACAATTTGCCACCATCCTTCAAGTGGTCCAAACAGTTAGCCATTGAATACACCAACACGACCAACAGAACAGAGATTAAAGAGCTGCTTGTAAACTTTCAACACAAAATCCTATACATCAAACCAGCAAGGGGTCAACCTGGCAGTAAACGACATTAATAACATCCTATATACCATGGCAGAGCTAGCAGGCCTCAGAAGGACCAACTCCAAGAGACCTACAAATAAACAAGGCCAAAAATGGTTTGATAAAGAATGCAAGACACTGCGCAACTCCCTAAGGATAGCCTCAAATCAAAAACACAGAGACCCGGACAACAAGGAGCTAAGAGTGGTCCATGACACCCTACAGAGGCAATACAAGCGAACCCCTCAAGGAGAAAAACAAAAGCACATCTCCACAAACTGCAGCAGCTCGAAGACTCCCTCCAGGATAACTCATTCTGGGAGACATGGAGCCATATCGGTACAAGTCCCAAGCAAAGTACCCTCCACATTCAAAATGGCAACATCTGGCACAGCTACTTCAAGGGCCTCTACAAGAATATCCCAAGAAGACGACCTAACCCCAGAACAAGAGCATATAATGACTAAACTGAGGGACATGGAGGAGACAATCAAGGACTTTCAAAATCCTCTGGACATACCAATCAGTGTGCTGGAAATAAAAGACAGAATCAAACTGCTAAAATCTAAGAAGGCCGCGGGCAGTGACGGCATCCTGCCAGAGATGATCAAATACAGTTCCCCAGATATTCATGCAGCACTGGCTAAACTATTCACCCACGTCCTGAGTGCCGGCTACTTCCTCAAAGCTGGAATCAAGGTCTCATAACGCCCATCTACAAGGATGGAGACCGATATGACCCAGCAAACTACAGAGGGATCTGTGTCAACAGCATTCTGGGAAAACTGTTTAACAGCATCATTAATAAAAGGATTATCGCCTTCCTCACCCAGGGTGACGTCCCTCAGCAGAAGCCAAGCTGGGTTCATGCCAAACCACCGCACCACGGACCACATTTACACCCTGCAAAGCCTCAATCAAGACCCACGTCCACGACAAAAAACAGGGGAAAATATTTGCATGTTTCGTGGACTTCAAAAAGGCCTTTGACTCAGTGTGGCATCCAGGCCTGTTCCTGAACTCCTGGAGAGCGGAATAGGTGGCAGGACCTACGACGTGATCAAGAGCTCATACACTGAGAACCGGTGCAGCGTGAAGGTGAACGGAAAGAGGACGGCTTTCTTCCGACAGGGCCGTTGGGGTCAGACAGGGCTGCAGCCTGAGTCCAACTCTATTCAACATCTATATAAACGGACTAGCAACAGCTCTAGAGTCCTCCCCCACTCCAGGCCTCAGTCTGCCATGACCGAGAGGTGAAGTTCCTGCTGTACGCAGATGACCTCCTGCTACTCTCCCAACTGAAAGAGGCCTCCAAGATAGCCTGGCAGTACTGGAAACATTCAGCACCACATGGGCGCTTCCCATCAACCAAAAGAAGACCAAAGTCATGGTGTTTCAGAAGAGGAACCAGAACAAAATAAACACTCCCTCCTTCACATTAAATGGCTCCACGCTGGAGAACACCAGCAGCTACACCTACCTCGGTCTGGAGCTAAGCAATAACGGGAGCCTCAAGCAAGCAGCAGAAGCCCTGAAAGGAAAAGCATGCAGAACCTTCTATGCCATCAGAAGACAACTGTACCACCTCAAACCACCTGTGAGAGTCTGGCTCAAGATATTTTGACAGCGTCATCACCCCTATACTGCTATATGGCAGCGAGGTATGGGGCCCAGTGACCTACCAGACCACACAAAGTGGGATTCCAGCCCTACCGAAGTCTTCCACATGGAGTTCTGTAAATATCTCCTCCAAGTCCATCACAGCACCTCAAACATAGCCTGTAGGGCAGAGCTGGGCCGATTCCCTTATGGTTCACTATACACAAGAGGGCGCTATCACACCAGGCACACACACAGAACAGCAACCCCAGCTCCTACCATCATAAAGCCCTGCTGAGCCGGAGCCCAGAGCAAGCCAGGAACCCCGGCAGCCAGTCCAGCCAAAGTCAGCAACACCCCCTGACAAAAGCCCAAATAAAAGAGATCTCAGAGAGCTGCAAGATGCAATACATAGAGGACTGGAAGAGTGAA
>NC_134361.1:189695881-189760881 GCF_048569485.1 Anomaloglossus baeobatrachus
GTTTTATAGCCCAAAATACTGATCTGAAGTAGCATTTAGTGAATGAAAAAAAATTGGTGCTGTGGAGCACCTTGTCACCCCCCCCTCCCCCTTGGGCTCTGCCACTGTAGCGGTGGTCGGCGCATGGAACCACACATTTAACGTCAAGGACCCTCAGAGGTATGGTTTTGGATGTGCGGTCCATTTCTGTTTACATAGGAGATATGCTGCCGAGAATGATTATTGTTAGACAAGCTAAAAGATCATTTCACTTGCCCAACGAGCATTTAACTCATTCATCAGTTATCAGCCAGTTTATGAGCACTCGAGTTGTTCCCACTAATCGTGTCGGACCAATGCTGCGTTTCCCAATTTAATTTGGAGAGGAACTGCTTCCATCAAAAATTATCCCAAAAATTCCTTCAACGATTGATACAGGAAGGTTAAAAAATTGCAAACTCATGATCACAACAGTCAAGACTCACACTCGAAGAGAGCGTGTCGGAGAACTCTTTCTCTAGAGGACCCATCATGTCCAAGCATTACTCACAGAGCCCACCAATTCCAATATAATGTGTGTAATGCTTAATTTACCCCAAATTCCTTCAACAATTGATAAAGGAAGGTTACAAAATTGCAATATCATGGTCATAACAGTTAAGATCCACCCCTCGAAGACGAGCATGTAGGGAGACTCTTACTCTGGAGGGACCATCCTGTTCGAGCATTGCACACAGAGCCCACTGATTCCAATATAACTTGTGTAATGCTTCATTTACTCAAAAATTCTTCAACAATTGACAAAGGAAGCTTACAAAATTGCAATATCATGTGCACAACAGTCAAGACCAACCCTCGAAGAGAGCGTGTAGGAAGACTCTTACTTTGGAGGAGCAATCATGTCCGAGCATTGCATACAGAGCCCACTGATTCCAATATAACTTACAAAATTGCAATATCATGATCCCCAGAGTCAAGATCCCCCTTCGAAGAGAGCGTGTAGGAACTCTCTTGCTCTGAAAGACCATCACGTCCGAACATTGCAAACGAAGCCCACTATTGATTAACTATTAACAATTACTATTAACAATTGATAAAGGAAGGTACAAAATTGAAATATCATGATCACAACCGTCAAGCCCACCCTTGAAGAGAGCATGTAGGAATACTTACTCTGGAGGTGCCATCATGTCTGAGCATTACACACAGAGCCCACTGATTCCAATATAACTTGTCTCATGCTTCACTTACCCAAAAATTCCTTCAACAATTGACAAAGGAAGGTCGCAAAATTGCAATATCATGCGTACAACAGTCAAGACCCATACTTGAAGAGAGCGTGTAGGAAGACTCTTACTCTGGAGGACCAACCATGTCTGAGCATTACTCAGAGCCAACTGATTCCAATATAACTTACAAAATTGCACTATCATGATCCCCAGAGTCAAGACCCACCCTCAAAGAGAGCGTGTAGGAACTCTCTTGCTCTGAATGACCCATCACGTCTGAACATTGCACACAGAGCCCACTGATTCCAATATAACTTGTGTAATGCTTCATTTACTCAAAAATACCTTCAACAATTGATAAAGGAAGGTCATAAAATTGCAATCTCATGATCACAACAGTCAAGACCCACCCTGGAAAAGAGCGTTTAGGAAGACTCTTAGGGGTACTTTGCACGCTGCGACATCGTAGGCCGATGCTGCGATGCCGAGCGCGATAGTCCCAGTCCCCGCCCCCGTCGCAGCAGCGATATCCTTGTGATAGCTGCTGTAGCGAACATTATCGCTACGGCAGCTTCACATGGACTCACCTGTACTGCGACCGTCGCTCTGGCCGGCGACCCGCCTCCTTAAGGGGGCGGTCGTGCGGCATCACTGCGACGTCACACGGCAGGCGGCCAATAGGAGCGGATGGGCGGAGATGAGCAGGATGTAAACATCCCGCCCACCTCCTTCCTTCCGCATATCCTACGGAAGCCGCAGTGATGCCGGTAGGAGATGTTCCTTGCTCCTGCGGCTTCACACACAGCGATGTGTGCTGCCACAGGAGCGAGGAACAACATCGGACTGTCGCGTCAGCGTAATTATGGATTACGCCGACGCTGCACCGATGATACGATGACGACGCTTTTGCGCTCGTTAATCGTATCATCGAGCCTTTACACACTACGATGTCGCATGCGATGCCGGAAGTGCGTCATTTTCAATTTGACCCCACCGACATCACACCTGCGATGTCGTAGTGTGCAAAGCCCGCCTTACTCTGGAGGAGCCATCATGTCTGAGCATTGCACACAGAGCTCATAACTGTTAAGACCCACCCTCAAAGAGAGCATGTAGGAATACCATTACTCTGGAGGAGCCATCATGTGTGAGCATTGCATACAGAGCCCACTGATGCCAATCTAACTTGTGTAATGCTTCATTTACCCCAAATTCATTCAAAAATTGTCAAAGGAAGCTTACAAAATTGCAATATCATGCAAACAACAGTCAAGACCCACCCTTGAAGAGAGCGTATAGGAAGACTTACTCTGGAGGAGCCATCATGTCCGAGCATTACATACAGAGCCCACTGATTCCAATATAACTTGTCTCATGCTTCACTTACCCAAAAATTCCTTCAACAATTGATAAAGGAAGGTAACAATATTGCAATATCATGCTCACAACAGTCAAGACTCGCCCTCGAAGAGAGCATGTAGGAAAATTCTTACTCTGGAGGACCCATCATATCCGAGCAATGCACACAGAGCCCACTGATTCCAATATAACTTACAAACTTGCAATATCATGATCCCAACAGTCAAGAACCACCCTTGAAGAGAGCGTGTAGGAAGACTTGCTCTGACGGACCCATCATATCTGAACATTCCACACAGAGCCCACTGATTTCAATATAACTTGTGTAATGCTTCATTTACCAAAAAATTCCTTCAACAATTGACAAAGAAAGCTTACAAAATTGCAATATCATGCGTACAACAGTCAAGACTGAACCCTCGAAGAGAGCATGTATGAAGACTCTTACTCTGGAGGAACCAACCATGTCCGATCATTACTCGGAGCCCGCTGATTCCAATATAACTTACAAAATTGCACTATCATGATCCCCAGAGTCAAGACCCACCCTCAAAGAGAGCATGTAGGAACTCTCTTGCTCTGACGGACCCATCATAGCCAAACATTGCACACAGAGCCCACTGATTCCAATATAACTTGTGTAATGCTTCATTTACCAAAACATCCTTCAACAATTGACAAAGGAAGCTTACAAAATTGCAATATCATGCGTACAACAGTCAAGACTGAACCCTCGAAGAGAGCATGTATGAAGACTCTTACTTTGGAGGAGCCATCATGTCCGAGCATTGCATACAGAGCCCACTGATCCCATATATGCTTCTTCATTTACCCTGATGCTCCAGTGAATTTACTGGGATCCCAGAAATTGCATGGGGAGGTGGCAGGGGGGGGGGGTCAATCTACAATCATAAAAATCCATTTATCATTAGGGGGACCCAACAGTAATGACTTTTTCTATTACTATTACAGGGAAGGTTAATGTAGGAAAAAAAAACCAAAAACACGGTCTACCACTCCAGTCCCCTAACCGGTCAAGTCACTTGTAAATATTTCAAGAGAAGAGCATAAATGGTTAATAATGGCCGCGTTAAGCCGCAATCGACATGTTTTTTGTTACGCCATTTAAAATTTACGAATTCCAACACAAAAGCGCATTGAGGACCCCCTCCCGCCCCGCACCATCAAAGCATGAAAAAAAAACCTCACAGACTGTTCCACTGCGCATCTCCCCATGGATCGCACCACGTTACATCAGTCCTCGAGCTTCCAGCACTGCCATTGGACGGCCGGCTCTTGTTTCCTGCTCGCTGCGGGTTTATTGTTGCTCCAGATCTGTCAGTTTGTATCAACACCTTCCCCACTCATTGCCTACAGAAATATCAGCCCTCAACAAGGCTGCACAAACCATTTCTGCTGCTCCAATTACTCCCTGACATAACCTCTTTTGCTGCTATTTTGCCTTCTCTAACCTTTCTTGCCAGCGTAGGTTTTGTCAGAACATGAAGTGCGTGGGGGGTGAACTTACCCAAGGACTTTTATCTCAAACATTTTTTTTAACCAAGTAAAAACACAAGCAAAAAGCAACCAAACAAATTTATCGAAAATTATTTTTTAGTTTTTTTTCCGGAGGCGCGAAGGTTCTATCTTCAAAACAAAGAGAATGACATATTGGAAAGTAATAAAACCTTTCTATATGATGCATCTGGTTTTATAGGGGGAACATGTATATGTATTTGTGCTGGGAACATTTTTATTACTCAACAGCTTGGATGAACATATTCCATATTGTAGGTCCCCCCCGAGAGAAGCTGAACCTGCCGGGAGGCAAAGTGATCAGCTGTTACCCATGAAGGAACCGTTGTTTGATCGTCCATTGCACATGGCTATTCTCTCAAACCAAAGATGTGCCATAGCCGGTGATCCAAGAGGCTAGAAAAGTACAAATTTACCATCATCATACAAAACCGAAATGTTCTTAAATTAGATTTGAGCTCCTCTAAATCCCCTGATATCATACACTTAAGTTATGCTTTTGTGAGTGTAAAAGTCATAGGCTGCAAAGCAAAAATGCTTTAAAAAAAATAGTGTTAATAGTTTATTTTTTCAATTAAAATGCAAAGTAAATGAACAAGAGAAACATCTAAACCCCATCAATATTTGGTGAGTGTCCTTTGGCTTCATCTATTCTTCTCGATCACTTGCACACCGGTTTTGAAGGCACTCAGCCGGAAGGTGGTTCCAAACATCTTGGAAAACTAACTGCAGGTCTTCTGTGGATGAGGCATGTGCGGATCCTTCTGTTTCCTTATATAATCCCAAACACACTGAATGATGTGAGATCAGGGCTCTGCGGGGGCCGGATCCCCACTTCCAGGGCTCTGCGGGGGCCGGATCCCCACTTCCAGGGCTCTGCGGGGGCCGGATCCCCACTTCCAGGGCTCTGCGGGGGCCGGATCCCCACTTCCAGGGCTCTGCGGGGGCCGGATCATCACTTCCAGGGCTCTGCGGGGGCCGGATCATCCCTCCAAGGACTCCTTGGTCTTTTTTACCCTGATTTTAGTTCTTAAAGGGAACCGGTCAGGTGCAATATGCACCCAGAACAAGAGGAGTTCTGGGTGCATATTTCTAATCTCTGCCTAGCTGTCCCAGCATCTAGTAGCATAGTTAAAGTGATGAGTATTTCTAAAGATCCTTTATGAAATGCTAATAAGCGCAGGGACTAGTCACAAGGACGTTCGTTCCTCTGCTTATTCCGCCCGCTTAACATGTCAGCACGCCCACAGGAGCGTGCTAACATGCTATGCAATGCCTACTGCCCAGCGTCATCGGTGGCGACGTACGTACCTGTGTCTTTGCACCGCCCCAGAATGCTGGGCTTAGGGTCAGTGCGCATGATCAGAAGTCCCTGGACGTCCGGTCATGCAGCCAAGTGACAATGCACAAAAGCATAGAAACTGGGTACAGGAAAATGACAGCAGGTTCTCTGGTTTGTGGAATCAACATGTTAAATGTTGGTAACAGAAGGAAGTTTATTCATTGTAGAGAAGGAGAGAGGTACAATAATGAGGGCCTGGAGGCTGCAGGGAAGCAAGGTGGAGTGTCCTTACAAGTTTAGGGCTGCATTTCACCAAAGGAATAAGGAGTACTGGAAGTGATGATCCGGCCCCCACACAGCCCTGATCTCATATCATCCAGTCTGTCTGGGAAAAGACAGAAGGATCTGCACAAGCCTCATACACAGAAGATCTGGGGTCAGTTCTCCAAAATGTTTGGAGCAACCTTCCTGCCGAGATCCTTGAAAAACTCTGTGCAAGTGACCAAGAAGAAGTGACGATCCGGCCCCCACAGGGCCCCAATCTCACATCATCCAATGAAGGATCGCACAAGCCTCATACACAGAAGATCTGGGGTCAGTTCTCCAAGATGTTTGGAAGTACCTACTACCGAGTTCCTTCAAAACCTCAGTGCAAGTGACCGAGGAGGGATGATCCAGCCCCCACAGAGCCCTGACCTCACATCATCCAATCTGTCTGGGATCACATGAAGAGACAGAAGGATCCGCACAAGTCTCAAACACAGAAGATCTGCGGTTAGTTCTCCAAGATGTTTGGAGCAACCTTCCTGCCGAGTTCCGTGAAAAACTCTGCGCAAGTGACCAAGAAGAAGTGATGATCCGGCCCCCACAGAGCCCCAATCTCACATCATCCAATGAAGAATCCGGACAAGCCTCATACACAGAAGATCTGGGGTCAGTTCTCTAAAATGTTTGGAAGAACCTACTACCGAGTTCCTTCAAAACCTCTGTGCAAGTGACCGAGAAGAAGTGATGATCCAGCCCCTGCAGAGCCCCAATTTCACATCAATCAATCTGTCTGGGATTACATGAAGAGACAGAAGGATCTGCACAAGCCTCAAACACAGAAGATCTGGGGTCAGTTCTCCAAGATGTTTGGAGAAACCTTCCTGCAGAGTTCCTTCAAAAACTCTGCAAGTGACCAAGAAGTGATGATCCGGCCCCCGCAGAGCCCCGATCTCACGTCATCCAATCTGTCTGGGATCACATGAAGAGACAGAAGGATCCGCACAAGCCTCATACACAGAAGATCTGGGGTCAGTTCTCCAAGATGTTTGGAACAACACTGTCAAGTTCCTTCAAGAGCTTCAGTTTTCTCCTATTCCATATAACATTTCTATTATAAATAAAAAAAATAAACTTGAAAAACTGAAAGAAAATATTTAGGGGGAGATTAACAAGACAAGTGGAAAAGAAAAACTGATTATTGGCTGTTGGCAACAAAGACTTTCTTAAAAGGGAATCTGTCAGCAGGTGTTTGTTATGTAATCCTCTAGCAGCATGCTGTAGGGGCTGAGACCATGATTTCAGTGATGTGTCACTTACTGGGCTGCTTGGTGTAGTTTTAGTAGCATCCCTTTTTTCTCTGTTGTGGATGTAGCAATGGTCAAAATGCTTAACTGCCAGTCAGTATTGAGGGTGAGGTTACACAGATTAGCTGGCTTACAGGGCTAGGAGACCTAGTCAGGCAGTGATAATCTCCTGCTGATAAAACACTCTCTTTCCACATATATAATGCTGCTTTCAGATTTAATAGGAAAATCTTGCAGACCCAATACACATTGATCAAACCAGTTGATATTGTGACCTCAGCTAAAAGTCCAATGTATATGGGGGGTCCTCTCGCAGGTGACGGTGCATAGAGAAGGTTTCCACAGGTCCAGTTTTGGACCTCAGATCCTTATGTTCTCGTCGAGACAAGCCGGTACCAGAAAAGTCTAGATTTAACTCTTCCGTAGAGAACAGAGGAGCGTTTGGCGAAGAAATAGAAAGTTCCTGTGTACGGAGGAGTATGGGGAGATAGCAGCTGGGTGAATGGTTGGCCAAACCATTGTTTGGCTGGCAGATATCGATTGTGTATGAGATCCTTCGGATTGGGAGTGCATGTTACTAATTAGGGACTGATTTAATCTTGTGGTAGCACATATGGTCATACGGTGATCATTCAACTTCTTTTGAGCGCTTCTACTGTCGTCTTCAGCACGATGACAGCCAATACACTCAAGAAGGTTATTTATTATAGGTAGCATCCTGTAATGAACAACAATATATATGACATACAGACACAAGATCAATATGAAAATGTCTTCTTGTTTCCCACAGGGATGAACGGCTACAAGTACAGAACTACACATATTAGAAGTGCTCAAGTATAACGGGGGATTTAGGACCAGTTAACAGAGCATTAGTCTAGTAAGAATAAGATTTGTCCTTGTGGAGAGTGACATGCCTGACAAGTCAGTGTAAGGAGGCTTATAAGCCATGCAATGCTCCTCTGAGAAATTAAATTTAAGTGTAAGGACAATCATACAAGTCAATATTGGCCCCCTAACGAAAGTTGCCATAGTAAAAATAATGTTTCTCCATCATGAGAGTAACATATTGGACATGTCAGTGTAAGGAGGCTTATAAGCCATGCAATGCTCCTCTTGGAAATTAAATATGCAAATTGCCTCTTCAGAGAGAAATAGGATTGGAACTCTAGCGCCCCCTATTGGAAATAGCAATCCTAAAAGTCAATATTGGCCCTCTAACGAAACTTGCCATAGTAAGAATAACATTTCTTCTTCAGGAGAGTGACATGCTTAACATGCCAGTGTGAGAAGGCCTATAAGCCATGCAATGCACCTCTGGGAAATTAAATATGCAAATTGCCTCTTCAGAGAGGACTTGAACTTTAGCGCCATCTATTGGAAATAGCAATCCTAAAAGTCAATATTGGCCCTCTAACGAAACTTGCCATAGTAAGAATAACATTTCTCCTTGTGGAGAGTGACATGCTTGATATGTCAGTGTAAGGAGACTTCTAAGCCACGCAATGCTCCTCTGGGAATTTAAATATGCAAATTGCCTCTTCAGAGAAAACTTGGGCTTGAACTCTAGCGCCATCTATTGGAAATAGAAATCCTGAAAGTCAATATTGGCTCTCTAACAAAACTTGCCATAGTAAGAATAACTTTTCTTCTGGTGTAGTGACATGCTTGGCATGTCAGTGTGAGAAGGCCTATAAGCCAAGCAATGCTCCTCTGGGAAATTAAATATGCAAATTTCCTCTTCAGAGAGAAATAGGACTTGAACTCTAGCGCCATCTATTGGAAGTAGCAATCATAAAAGTCAATATCGATCCTCTAACAAAACTTGCCATAGTAACAATAATGTTTCTCCTTCATGAGAGTGACATGCTTGATATGTCAGTGTAAGGAGACTTCTAAGCCATGCAATACTTCTCTGGGAAACTAAATATGCAAATTTCCTCTTCAGAGAGAAATAGGAATGTAACTAGTGCCATCTATTGGAAGTAGCAATCATAAAAGTCAATATCGACCCTCTAACAAAACTTGCCATAGTAAGAATAAGTTTCTCCTTCATGAGAGTGACATGCTTGATATGACAGTGTAAGGAGACTTCTAAGCCATGCCATCTATTGGAAGTAGCAATCATAAAAGTCAATACTGGCCTTCTAACATAACTTTACCATAGTAAGAATAACGTTTCTCCTTGTGGAGAGTGACATGCTTGACATACCAGTGTAAGGAAGCCTATAAGCCATGCAATGCTCCTCTGGGAAATGAAATAGGCAAATTGCCTCTTGGAACTCTAGCGCCATCTATTGGAAGTAGCAATCCTAAAAGCCCATATCGACCCTCTAGCGAAACTTACCATAGTAAGAATAACTTTTCTCCTTGTGGAGAGTGACATGCTTGACATAACAGTGTAAGGAGGCTTAAAAGCCATGCAATGCTCCTAGGGGAAATTAAATATGCAAATTGCCTCTTCAGAGAGAAATAGGATTGGAACTCTAGTGCCATCTATTGGAAGTAGCAATGTTAAAAGTCAATAACCCTCTAACGAAAACTTGCCATATGATTTAGGATAAACGCCAACCCTGAATCTCAATTTGCAGACAGGTTTCGGTATGTTGCTCCTCACCAGTGCAAAGCATGAGATCTGCGATAAGCTGAGACTTCAGTCAGAAGCCTCTCATACATCCAAATGAGATCTCTTGCTTTGCGCTGATGAGCGGAAACATCCAGAAACACATGTCTGAAAATTGAGATTCTGGTTTGGCTTTTATCCTAAGTCATAGGTCAAAGTCCAAAAGACGACACCAGACACCAGAGTTCCATGTCTGTCCTCTCTCTCTGAAAAAGCAATTTGCATATCAGTAAGAATATAAGCCAGATACATAATTCAAATGAAAAAGCCTGTGTGGGGAAAAAATGGTAAAAAATAGATAAAAATAGTATTGGTTTGGTCAGAGTGTCTTTGTTGATGCAGTTGGTAAGAGTTGAACAGTGTTAAGCTATGTGCCCATGGGACAACGTACACGCAGACATTGCCGCAGGTTTTCCCGCAGGTTTCACGCAGCTGCTCCCCGGAATCCGCAGCTCTCCATTGCTGCGGAATTTGAGCAAAATTGTTGCGGTAAACCTGCAGATTTATCTGGAAAACCCAGATAAATCCGCAGGTTTTCCACGCAAAATCCGCGGGTACGTTGTCTCATGGGCACATAGCCTTAGGATTAAGGCTGAGATGCAAATTCAGATGCTGGTAAAAAGGTCAGGCCCAGAAGATGATGGGGGGCAACCATGCCCTTTTTAAATGCACAGCTTAAAAAGGACCCTGAGGTGGATATTTTCTTAAAATTCAAGAGGCTTATATTCTGCTCTCCAAGGATAATAACCTAGCATCTCACATTAAGATCAATGAGGTGGAACTTAGAAGTGATGACGCCATTACGGTAGACTCTGCATGAATGGCTCCTGCAGTCAGTCACGAAGGTCATGAATTTTAGCAATATCTCCACCCGTATGTTTTCGAATAAGAAATTTAAAAAACAGTTGTACCTATAGTTATTGGGTAGATGGTAGTTTGGAATATTAAACCCCAAATTCTACCCCTATGTGGGGTCACAATTGTCATATACAACAACTGTTCCATTGTAATGAAATCCCTACATTAAGGGTTAACTTGACGCTACCGTTCTCTACTATGAGTCTAGAAGGCCAAAAAGATAGCGTAAAATTAGTCAAACCTAAAGACCATCTAATATGTTTTGGGCCTCTCAATTTTTCCCTGACCGATGGAAAGGAGGCTAGGGCCCTTTACATTGATAGGGATTGTAGCAAAATTGGAAGTTAGGATAGGACCCCTACTGGTCCAGAAAACCAGTGATCATCATGTGCACCCCCACTCCAGTCACTCTTAATGGATATGCCAATGATACCTACATTAGTCCCGAAGAATACGAATGGAGCGGAGGTGCTCATGATCAGACACCGCTTCATTCACACTGGGCTCTTTAGGGTCCTGGTTCTTGGGATTGGTAGGGGCCCCAGAGACTGGGAAGTTATTCTTAATTCACTGATTGGGGATAGCTTCCAAACGTATACTCAAGTAGTCCAAAAGAAAATGAATGGAGCGGAGGTGAGCATGATCAGGCACCACTCCATTCACACTGGGCTCTTCAGGGTCCTGATTTTTGGGATTGGTCAAATCTCAGAGATTGGGAAGTTTTTCCCAATTATGTGACTGAGGGATAACTTCCAAACTTGTCCTTAAGTAATAATAATAATAATAATAATAATCTTTATTTCTATAGCGCCAACATATTCCGTAGCGCTTTACAATTCAGGAGGATCATATACAAACAAGTAACAGTTATAGAAATACAATATTTAGAGGGGAAAAAAAAATACAACCCTGCTCGTGAGAGCTTACAATCTACAATGAGATGGGGGGAGAGGCAAGGTTCAAGTGCTTATTTACAATGACAATCCAACCATCTCACGGAAATGGGGCTGGATAATGGTTTCCTGGACCAGTGGGCCCGAGCCTTGAGATGCCTTTGGGTGCCATGGAGTTTGATGTGGAGCTATGTTGTGAGAGGTTGTAGAGGGACTATGTGAATCGAATCTGATTAGGGAGTGTGATAGGCCGCCCTAAAAAGATGCGTCTTTAGGGTGCGTCTGAAGCTGAGTAAGTTGTGATTTGTCCTAACTTCTTGGGGTAGAGCGTTCCAGAGGGTTGGTGCAGCTCGGAAGAAGTCTTGGATCCGGGAGTGGGAGGTTCGAATTAGTGTGGATGTTAGTCGAAAGTCGCTTGCAGAGCGTAGAGAACGGGTGGACTGATAGACAGAGAGGAGGGTGGAGATGTAGGGGGGTGCTGCACTGTGGAGAGCTTTGTGGGTGAGAACAAGCAGTTTGAATTGGATCCTATGATATATGGGCAGCCAGTGCAATGACTGGCACAGTCATCTCCAATAGTCCTCCCAAAAATGAATTGAATGGAGGTGCGCATGATCAGACACCGCTCCATTCACACTGGACTCTTCAAGTTCTTAATTCTTGGGAATGGTGGTGGCCCCAGAGATTTTGATGTTATTCCCAATCCCATGGTTGAGGGATAGCTCCAAACTTGTGCTCAAGTATCTCCGGTAGTCCCAAAGAAAATGAATGGAGCAGAATGCACATGGTCAGACACCGCTCCATCAACACAGGACTCTAGGTTCCTGATTCTTGGGATTGGTGGTCCAGAGATTAGGAAATTATTCCCAATCACGTGGTTGGGGGATAGCTTCCAAATTTATGCCTTAGTGTCTCCTGTAGCCCCCCAAAAATGAAGTGACTGTGCATGATCTGACACCACTCCATTCACACTGGACTCTTCAGGGTCCTTGTTCTCTGGATTTGTCCAGGAGATTGTGAAGCTATTCCCAATCCTGTGGTTGAGGGATAGCTTCTAAACTTGTAGTCCCAAAGAAAATGAATGAAGCAGAGGTGAGCATGATCAGACACCACGCCATTCACACTGGGCTCTTTAGGGTCCTAGTTCTTGGGACTGGTGGGAGGCCCAGAGTTTGTGAAGTTATTACCAATCCTGTGGTTGAGGGATAGCTTCCAAACCACAGACCCTTTTGTACTGAGAAAAGAAAATTTCCAACAGTGGTGTCTGGCAGCAAATTTTTCTTCTCTATCCATAAAGAACAAAGACTTGCCCAGCCAAGCGTCCATGTGTACAAGGGTATTGGAGTGATAGTTGTCAGATAAATGTGTGTTGGCTGTCTATGAGTATGGTCATTATAAAAGGGTATTCCGGTTATAACAATAACTCGACTGGTGGGGGTCCGACTACTGAAAACCTCTCAGATCACTAAATGTAGGGACTTGTACCCCTAGATGAAATTTAGCACTGAATGGGCATACAGTGCACAAATAATTCCACAATCTACATGCATATGTACCTCCCGGGGCTCGGCCGGCTGCTGAGCTGCTCATATCCGTGCTCGTCGGTGGGTGGCTCGAGCTCCTCACGGACCCGGCGGTCACGTCGCTCTGAAAGGGGGTTGCTGGCGCTACGTGAGGGGTGGTGTTCGGTGGAGAGGTCCACGGCCGGGGCTGTGGTTGTTTGGGGATTAAGTTCGTGACTCCACCCACGGGTTGTGGTGAATGGATGGACACCACCATTGCCGTTGACTAGGCTCCCGGGGACAGTGTTGCGCAGCTTGGTGTTGACCCCCTCCGTAGGTAGGGGGATGATGGTCCCAGGGGCCCGAGGGAGGTGCTGAGGCGGGGGAAGGGATGATGCTGCTGGCGTGTCGGTGCGGTGCGGCCCGAAGGCACTGTTGTGCTCACTATTACAAACATGCTGGAGTCTCTGGTAAACCAAACAAGATGGTGGACGGTGCCCACAGCCGGCTGCGCTTTTCCCCTTTTCAGGTTGGTGGTTTCCGCCTTTCTCCTGCACCTCACTTGTGTAGAAAATGATGACTCCTATGCCTGAGCAACGGTAGTCCGCTCCCCAGCCTGATGTATGCCAGTAGAGCCCGTGTGCCCGCAGACGCTGGCCCGTGGGGTCTCGATGCCTGGGCGGTGGCTTTCTACCCCTATCATTGGGCTGTTGTCTTCAGTCGGGTCTTAGGTGGGAAAGGGCCTAAGGTTCAGTCCTCAATCAGTTGATTTGACTCGGTCAAGTTGTTTCTGGGCCTCATACTGGGTCTGAGTACCCCTACTGGTGCTCCGGTTTCCAATCGGTTCCCCGGTTCGGTACCGGTGGGCCACTACCCGGTCCCGGTCCCTTATGGTTCCACTGGCTGTAATCCCAGCTCCTGCAGGCGGCCATCACCATCTGCCTCCTTGCCAGAGGTGACTGGGCTCCAACCCAGACACCTGGTGTTAGACTGTGGCAGACCAGGACACAGGTCTGCACTTGAACTCCACTCCACTTCACTGTCAAAACTAATCTCTCACGTTTTCCTGCCTCAGGGCCTGTGAACTCCTCGATGGGCGTGGCCAAGCACCTGGCTCCGCCTCCTGGTGTGAACATCAAACCCTGAGGGAGGTGACAAGGTTTTGTAGGTTGGCTGCTGTCACCTTATTAAGGGGGGGAGGTATTTGTGCAAGGGCCTACTTGTGACTACCTGGCTAGTCCAAGGCGTCACACATACATACACACACACACACACACACACACACACACACACACACACATACACACATACATACATACATACATACACATATATATATATATTATATATATATAGCGGCACGGTGGCTCAGTGGTTAGCACTACAGCCTTGCAGCGCTGGGGTCCTAGTCACACTCAGGACAACATCTGCAAGGAGTTTTTATGTTCTACCCGTGTTTGCATGGGTTTCCTCCGGGTACTCCGGTTTCCTCCTGTGACGCCCTGGGCAAGCCAGGGGTCACAGGTCATGACACCACCACACCCTACACCCCGGATAGGTACACCAAAGCTACACAGAAATCCTTGTTGCCTTCCTCCAGGGACTGATGTTCACACCAGGGGGTGGGCCAGGCGGTTGGCTCCGCCCACCGAGGAGTTCACAGTCCTGGAGGCGGGAAACCCAGGCAGATTAGTTTGTGAGTTCAAAGTGAGAGGAAGGAGAAGGAGAACAGTGAGAGAACAGTTAGAGATCAGTTTTAGAGTTGAAGTGAAGTGGTAGAGGAGCAAGAGAGAGGAGTAAAGGTGAAGAGAAAGTGACAGTTGAGAAAGCCTGAAGTTGGTCCGGGTGTGTGTGCCCCGGACTGAGAACAGCAAGGTTAGCAGACGGCGGTGACCGTCTGCAGGAGAGGCTGCTTGGAGGTTGCCGAAAGGACCGTGGACGGGTGGTGGCCCGGCGGTACCGGAGCGGTATACGAAGAGAAGCCAGAACCATTGGCAGGGGCCTTTCGGATCCCGGCAAGGCTAGGAGTCGCCATGAATTTGCCAAATCCGTCAGTGAAGGGGACCTCTGGGTCTCCCAACAACCAAGTCCCGATTGAAGGCAACAGTCCAACCGTTAGAGAGAGACACCGCCACCGCCAAGGCACCAGTTTCTCAGGGCCTGCGCCTGCGGGCAAAGAGGGGCTCCTCCGGCACATATCCAAGCCGGGTAGCGGCTTACCGGTGGGAACCCATCGCTACCAACATAGACTTAGGTGCAGGAAAAGGGACCGTCACCGTCAACTACCGGGGAAAAGCAACAGCAGCCGTCCGTGGGAACCGTCTTTCCAGCCGTGTGTTTTACCGAGAACTGTGTCCCCGTCTCAGGCTGAGTGAGTACCACAGTGCCGTGAGGCACAGCGCTGCCCCCGCGTTCCTGCACCCCACCAAGCTCTGCACCGGCCCTGCCATCCAGCATCCCCCACCTCATCACTGGGCCCCGGGACAACCACCCCCCCTACCCACGGAGGGGAGAACTAACAACTTTGCTGCTCCCTGTCACCGCTCCCGGGATCCCCATACAGAGCAGCAGTGGTGTCCATACAATCACCACAACCGTGGGTGGCGTCACGGACAATAAACTATTCCAAAAAAACCAAACCCCTTTCACTCACGGGCGAGAAGCGCCGCTCGAGTCCCCGGGATCCGGCCCATCGCTCGAGCCACCGAGCAGCAGGAGGCCGCAGCGGCAGCCGGACCCGAGTAGTGGGAGAGCGCAGCGTCCCCTCCTCCGCCCGCGACAACTTGGCATCACGAACAGGATCTTACCGCTCTGCCATTGGGTAGAGGTGCGCCTTGTTACCGCCGGAGGTATCCGGCCAGAAAAATTCAGAAGTCGCCATCTTTGGCGCGAAGAGTTCCCGCTCGAGCGTCTTCTCGAGTAGCGGAGGCGCGAAGGCCGAAGCCCCACCCCGATAGAGGAGGGGCCGGAAAGAGGCTAAGGGGGGACGAAATGACGACTGGTCGCAGATAGCCGCGGCCATACAAGCAAGGACGCTGGGACCCTGCAATTTGCTGAGCCTTGCAAAAAGATGTCTGTTCCACCTAGTTACGTGGAGGCTACCGAGCCGGTGCCCGGGACAGCGGCATGGCTGAGGGCCCGAACGGCAGGGATCTGCCGACACTACCGGAGCCAGATCTGCAGGCTGATGGAACAGTGGACCGCGGAGGTGGAGGATGCAGCTGCAGTTGCACGAGTGTATGGAATGGAGGCCATGATGGAGAAGCTGGTGAGTGACCCACGCCCCCGTGTCCCCGAGGGACCGGCCGCTGCGGCTGAGGGACCCGGTCTACCCCTGGCCCCCATGCCACCTCCGTCCTCCTTGCCCATGCACTGCACTGCGCCTGGCCCGTCGAGCATATACCCCAACGTGACAGTGGCGGAGAGAGTGGCAAGCCTGGAAGCTGCGGCAGCTGGCGGCAACCCGCCTGACGCAGGGACGGACGATAGTGATTCCGGGCCTGATACCGAGCCCGTTTCGGAAGAGGATGAGGGAGTCGTCGCCCTGCATGGCATGGAGGCCACATATATCCCCCGAAGTGGAAATAACGGGTATCGGGCGGCCCTTCCTCGCCGTTCTTGCTATGCACTGGAGGGGCTGGTGCCCGTGTTCTTCCACCCAGAGTCGGGTGAGGAGGACGAAAGTGCACAGTAAAGGCAGCGGAGCACCGTTGCACAGTCCCCGTTGGGACCACAAGTCTGTGTGTTTGAAAGTTTTTAAAAGTGTTGAAAGATAAAAATGAAAATGATTACCGAACAGTAACCTGATTGTCAGCACCGTGATTGGAACCGGCCATTGCCGGCACTGTTGTCCCTGTGGGGACCGCTTGAAAAGTTGCATAGGGAACTCTCTATGGACAGGCCCGAGAACTTGCAGGGCAACCACAAACGTTAGTGGATTGTAAATAAAAATGTTGTTGTTGCAGCCACCGCTACCGCCTCCGGAGAGGCAGGTTGGAGGGAGGGCCCGCAGTGGAGCAGGCTGGGGCCCAGCCACCACAGGAACCGGTGGCTACCCTCTGGAGGGGAAGGACAGATCCCGCTTGGGTAACTGGTTCAGGACTGGGGTCAAGGGGTGCTGCCTGTTTTTTAGAGGCAGCATCAGGGCCAGGTTACTTGGGTGGGAGAGAGCGGCAGCAGCAACCGTTAAAATGTTACCGTTTTGCAACGTTTAAGAAAAGTACCTCTCGTTGTGGGATGATGTTCTTTTACTTGTATGTATGTTTTTATCTTTTCAGAAAAATAAAACCGGTGTTGGACGGGCAGCCCGCGGACGGTCTGCATTTTGCTAAGGGGGAATGTGACGCCCTGGGCAAGCCAGGGGTCACAGGTCATGACACCACCACACCCTACACCCCGGATAGGTACACCAAAGCTACACAGAAATCCTTGTTGCCTTCCTCCAGGGGCTGATGTTCACACCAGGGGGTGGGCCAGGCGGTGGGCTCCGCCCACCAAGGAGTTCACAGTCCTGGAGGCGGGAAACCCAGGCAGATTAGTTTGTGAGTTCAAAGTGAGAGGAAGGAGAACAGTGAGAGAACTGTTAGAGATCAGTTTTAGAGTTGAAGTGAAGTGGTAGAGGAGCAAGAGAGAGGAGTAACGGTGAAGAGAAAGTGACAGTTGAGAAAGCCTGAAGTTGGTCCGGGTGTGTGTGCCCCGGACTGAGAACAGCAAGGTTAGCAGACGGCGGTGACCGTCTGCAGGAGAGGCTGCTTGGAGGTTGCCGAAAAGGACCGTGGACGGGTGGTGGCCCGGCGGTACCGGAGCGGTATACGAAGAGAAGCCAGCACCATTGGCAGGGGCCTTTCAGATCCCGGCAAGGCTAGGAGTCACCGTGAATTTGCCAAATCCGTCAGTGAAGGGGACCTCTGGGTCTCCCAACAACCAAGTCCCGATTGAAGGCAACAGTCCAACCGTTAGAGAGAGACACCGCCACCGCCAAGGCACCAGTTTCTCAGGGCCTGCGCCTGCGGGCAAAGAGGGGCTCCTCCGGCACATATCCAAGCCGGGGAGCGGGTTACCGGTGGGAACCCATCGCTACCAACATAGACTTAGGTGCAGGAAAAGGGACCGTCACCGTCAACTACCGGGGAAAAGCAACAGCAGCCGTCCGTGGGAACCGTCTTTCCAGCCGTGTGTTTTACCGAGAACTGTGTCACCGTCTCAGGCTGAGTGAGTACCACAGTGCCGTGAGGCACAGCGCTGCCCCCGTGTCCCTGCACCCCACCAAGCCCTGCACCGGCCCTGCCATCCAGCATCCCCCACCTCATCACTGGGCCCCGGGACAACCACCCCCCCTACCCACGGAGGGGAGAACTAACAACTTTGCTGCTCCCTGTCACCGCTCCTGGGATCCCCATACAGAGCAGCGGTGATGTCCATACAATCACCACAACCGTGGGTGGCGTCACGGACAATAAACTATCCCAAAAACCAATCCCCTTTCACTCACGGGCGAGGAGCGCCGCTCGAGTCCCCGGGATCCGGCCCATCGCTCGAGCCACCGAGCAGCAGCAGGCCGCAGCAGCAGCGGCAGCCGGACCCGAACAGTGGGAGAGCGCAGCGTCCCCTCCCACACTCCAAAAAACATACTGATAGGGAATTTAGATTATGAGCCCCACAGTGTTGTCAATGTATGTAAAGCGCTGTAAAATTAATAGCGCTATATATGTGAATAATTATATATATATATATATATATATATATATATACACATATATATATATATATATATACACATACATATATACATACACATATATATATAAAATTATATACATAGCGCCCCTGAAGCCCTCAGGGCACTACTAGGTACTGCATCCTGACAGGGATGCAGGGCCTATCCTCAGGGACCTGGAAGACCAGTGCCAGTACCACCTAAACACACAGCATCCAGAGTTTCCCACTCCCAGTTAGGGTTGACTGAATAGTCCGGGACCCAATGTATGGCCACCCGGAGGTGGAGCCAGTCCAGTCCACTAGAAGGCAAGCCGGTGGGAGGGGACAGACACAGGCACACTCAGTCAGACAGTAGAGAGTCCGGTAGTGACAGTTGAAGGGGACGGACGTGTCTCCAGTCGGGGTCGTGTAGCACTGACCTAGGTGGCGAAGGAGAGTGGTTGTCAGGGAGGGTACATCCAGGTACCTCTGGAACCAGAGCACCAACGGGGCACAGGGCCCCAGGTCAGGCGACCTGACAAATACCTGCACAGTTAGTGGACCTTCACGGACCTCACTTACCCAAGAATCCGGGGGCACCAGCAGCAAAGATTGAGCCAGGGACCGAAATAGAACACCAACCCTACAGGGTTCGCACTGCCCGCTGTACGGACGAGAGACTGCCGACAGACACTAAAAGACCCACAAACGCTCCAAGCTACATGGTCCCACCAACCAGTGAGAGGTGCCGGGGAAAGAGACTACCAGGTCACCACACAGGCACTGAGACAAAAGAGACCAGGGGTCTGAACCAGCCATCCTCAGTGCTTGAACTCAACATCACCGTGAGTAAAACAGAAGTTGCACTGCATCCCCATTGTGTGGTCTCCCTTCTTTCTGCGCCATCCACTCCCGGGGCCCGGCCCCACTTGCCAAGGGTCTACCATCTCGGCTGCCATCACCATCAGCCCCAGTGGTAACAGACTGTGCAGCGGCGGTTCCATCACCATAGCCGCAACCCGCAAGTGACGTCAAGATATAAACTCTTTCATCTCCCCTGTTCATAATCCCTTTTAAAAAGCGTCCCCGGGGTCACGGAATCGGGCATCGGCCGTTACACAACCGTGACACAGCATCCCGGTACATATACGGTCCGGGACCGAGTACTCCATAGCCCTGGGCAACACATACCGTATATATATAAGATATACCCACTCCAAAAAATATGCTCATTTTAATTTGAGTACTGTACAGCCATTCTGTCACAGATTTTCAAAGTAAGAACACCAGCCTCATCAAGTCCAAGACATAATAACGTATGTAGTTTGTATTGTGGAATCTGGGGACAGATCGGGATTGGGCCAGGGTGCAGCACTCCCCCACTTACGTCCCTACCCAACATACCTGCTCCAAATGACTGGTTGTTGGTTTCTTAATCATAAAGCTGTGCATTTGTAATGCGTTACATAATGTAAATTTCATGTCGTCCCCCATGGAAGGGCGCAGAGCTACATTAAATTACAGTTCCTCCTGATATATAAAGCTTAGAAGTGATTGCCGCCCGCACTGTGCGACGTGACATTTTCTCTGCAAAACTGTGAGGAACTGCAGGCAGTAAAGTGTATTATTCCATACAGAAAACTCCGCAGACAGCGTGTCATTAAAAATTTAGAAGCAAATCTATTAAAGCAGCCGGCATCTCACGTGGGACGGGCACGGCTTCATGCAATGTGCGCGCTATAGGGCTGATTAACTCCTGCGACTATAGGCGGCATATTAAAAGAACTATTATAAAAAATTAAAAAAAAAAAAGGAAAAATGGAGCATAAACAACAACAAAAAAGACATATAAACAAAAACGTACAAGACACTGAATGACTGAAATCATAGATATACGGCCTCCGAAGACAACCAATTGTATAGTCAAATCCGCCTCCTTATTAATATCCCGAGTGGAAGCTCAATTTGGAAAATCTAGGTCGAGCGGTTCTGCTCAAGACTTTACGGCTGATACAACACCATCCAGATTTATCATCTGCTTAAGATAAATACTTTTGTGGCGTTGAAAACAAGAGCAGAGTAGACAGGCTCTGACAGTTTAGCATATTAATCCCCTATCTGAGCACAGTCCATTTGTTCTGCCCTAATCCCTGCTAAGCTGCACAGAATTGGGGGGAAAGTGCGGATTTCTCATTTATGAATGAGGTCTGGCCACATGCAATCAGCTCTCATCCGGCACAGTCTAGTGTGTTCGATATGCATATTATTGAAAAGAAGACAAAAAATTGTATAGAAATTTTTTACAATAAATTATATATATATATATATATATATATATATATATATATACACACATATACACATATACAGTACAGACCAAATGTTTGGACATACCTTCTCATCTCTAGAACAACTATTTGTTCAGCAGGCCTTCATGGTAAAGTAGCTGCTAGGAAACCACTGCTAAGGACAGGCAACAAGCAGAAGAGACTTGTTTGGGCTAAAGAACACAAGGAATGGACATTAGACCAGTGGATATCTGTGCTTCGGTCTGATGAGTCCAAATCTGAGATCTTTGGATCCAACCACCGTGTCTTTGTAGAAAAGGTGAACGGATGGGCTCTACATGGCTGGTTCCCACCGTGAAGCATGGAGGAGGAGGTGTGATGGTGTGGGGGGGCTTTGCTGGTTACACTGTTGGGGATTTATTCAAAATTGAAGGCATACAGAACCAGCATGGCTACCACAGCATCTTGCAGCGGCGTGCTATTCCATCCGGTTTGCGCTTAGTTGGACCGTCATTTATTTTTCAACAGGACAATGACCCCAAACACACCTCCAGGCTGTGTAAGGGCTATTTGACTAAGAAGGAGAGTGATGGGGTGCTACGCCAGATGACCTGGCCTCCACAGTCATCAGACCTGAACCCAATCGAGATGGTTTGGGGTGAGCTGGACCGCAGAGTGAAGGCAAAAGGGCCAACAAGTGCTAAGCATCTCTGGGAACTCCTTCAAGACTGTTGGAAAACCATTTCTGGTGACTACCTCTTGAAGCTCATCAAGAGAATGCCAAGAGTGTGCAAAGCAGTAATCAAAGCAAAAGGTGGCTACTTTGAAGAACCTAGAATTTAAGACATATTTTCAGTTGTTTCACACTTTTTCGTGAAGTATTTGATTCCACATGTGTTAATTCATAGTTTTGATGCCTTCAATGTGAATCTACAATTTTCAGAGTCATGAAAATAAAGAAACCTCTTTGAATGAGAAGGTGTGTCCAAACTTTTGGTCTGTACTGTGTGTGTGTGTATATATACAGTATGTATATATATATATATATATATATATATATATATATATATATATATATTTTACACATTGTATGTATATGTACAGTGCCTTGCGAAAGTGTTTGGCTGACTTGAATTTTTCAGTCTTTTCCCAAATTTCAGGCTTCAAATATAAAAGATAAAAATGTTAATGTTCTGGTGAAGAATCAGCAACAAGTGGGACACGATTGTGAAGTTGAACGATATTTATTGCTTATTTTAAACTTTTTTAAAAAATAAATAACTGAAAATTGGGGCGTGCAATATTATTTATCCCCTTTACGTTAATACTTTGTCGCGCCACCTTTTGCTGCGATTACAGCTGCAGTCGCTTGGGGTATGTGTCTATCAGTTTTGCACATCGAGAGACTGAAATTCTTGCCCATTCTTACTTTGTAAACAGCTGGAGCTGAGTGAGGTTGGATGGAGAGCGTTTGTGAACAGCAGTTTTCAGCTCTTTCCACAGATTCTCGATTGGATTCAGGTCTGGGCTGTGACTTGGCCATTCTAACACCTGGATGCGTTTATTTATGAACCATTCCATTGTAGATTTTGCTTTATGTTTGGGATCATTGTCTTGTTGGAAGACGAATCTGCGTCCCAGTCTCAGGTCTTTTGCAGACTCCAACAGGTTTCCTTCAAGAATGGTCCTGTATTTGGCTCCATCCATCTTCCCATCAATTTTAACCATCTTCCCTGTCGCTGCTGAAAAAAACAGGCACAAACCATGATGCTGCCACCACCATGTTTGACAGTGGGGATGGTATGTTCAGGGTGATGAGCTGTGTTGCTTTTACGCCAAACATATCATTTGGCATTGTACCCAAAAAGTTTGATTTTGGTTTCATCTGACCAGAGCACCTTCTTCCACATGTTTGGTGTCTCCCAGGTGGCTTGTGGCAAACTTTAAACAACACTTTATGGATATCTTTGAGAAATGCCTTTCTTCTTGCCACTCTTCCATAAAGGCCAGATTTGTGCAGTGTACGACTGATTGTTGTCCTATGGACAGACTCTCCCACCTCAGCTGTAGATCTCTGCAGTTCATCCAGAGGGATCATGGGTCTCTTGGCTGCATCTCTGATCAGTCTTCTCCTTGTTTGAGATGACATTTTTGAGGGACGGCCGGGTCTTGGTAGACTTGGAGTGGTATGATACTCCTTCCATTTCAATATGATCGCTTGCACAGTGCTTCTTGGGATGTTTAAAGTTGTGGAAATCTTTTTGTAACCAAATCTGGCTTTAAACTTCTCCACAACAGTATCATGGACCTGCCTGTTGTGTTCCTTGGTCTTCATGATGCTCTCTGAGCTTTAAACAGAACACGGAGACTATCACAGAGCAGGTGCATTTATACGGAGACTTGATTACACACAGGTGGATTATATTTATTTTCATCAGTCATTTAGGACAACATTGGATCATTCAGAGATCCTCAATCAACTTCTGGAGTGAGTTTGCTGCACTGAAAGTAAAAGGGCTGAATAATATTGCACCCAATTTAAAGTTTACTCTTTTTTACAAAAGTTTAAAATAAGCAATAAATTTCATTCAACTTCTCAATTGTGTCCCACTTGTTGTTGATTCTTCACCATAACATTGAAATTTTTATCTTTATGTTTGAAGCCTGAAATGTGGGAAAAGGTTGAAAAAGTCAAGGGGGCCGAATACTTTTGCAAGACACTGTATAATATATATATATATATATATTTATTATATAAAAACATGTATATTTTCTTTCAATAATTTGCATTATATATTTTTTTGTTTGTTTTTATTTTATTTTTTTCAATTTATATCATTTATTTTTTTATTTTTTTGAAATACATTTTAATTAAATATTTTAAAAAAAATAAAAATCGAAATACACATACATGACTGTGCAAACGTTTTGGGCGGGTTTTGAAAAAATGCTGCGCAGTAAGAATGTTTTCACAAATAGAGATATAAACCAAATTCTCTTCAAGGAAAAAAAAATTTGTTTGTGCACATGGTTTTTGGAGGAATTCAGGAGGAAGGTTGTTCCAAACGGGTTGGAGAACCAACCGCACATTTTCTGTTTATGAGACTTGTGCAAATCCTTCTATTTCTTCAGGTAACCTCAGACGGACGAGATGATGCGAGATCAGGACTCTTTGAGGGCCGGATCATCACTTCCAGGGCTCTGTGGGGGCCAGATCACCACCTCCAGCGGTCTGTGGGGGCCAGATCACCACCTCCAGCGGTCTGTGGGGGCAGGATCATCACTTCCAGGGCTCTGTGGGGACAGGATCATCACTTCCAGGGCTCTGTGGGGCCAGATCATCACCTCTACAACTCGATAGTCTCCTTTACTCTTGTGATAATGTCATTAAGAACTGTCTGTATGTTTGAGGTTGTTGTTCTGCTGTAGATATTTGGAGCAACACAAATGCCTTCCTGATGATAATACATGATGGAGAAGTATCTCTCTGTATTTCTCAGTATTGAGGACACCATTAATCTTCAAATACCAACTCCACATGCTTAACTGCAGCCACAGTCTTGTAGGACCTTCCACCATTCTTCACTATCGCTTGTAGACACATGCGATAGTGAATAATGGTGGAAGGTCCTACAAGACTGTGGCTGCAGTTAAGCATGTGGAGTTGGTATTTGAAGATTAATGGTGTCCTCAATACTGAGAAATACAGAGAGATACTTCTCCATCATGTATTATCATCAGGAAGGCATTTGTGTTGCTCCAAATATCTACAGCAGAACAACAACCTCAAACATACAGACAGTTCTTAATGACATTATCACAAGATACTTCTTCCACCATTCTTCACTTTCGCTTGTAGACACATTTTACCACTCTTCCACCTTTTAGGAAACACACTGCCATCTGTTTCACCAAATATTTTACATTTTGACTCATCAGTCCAGAACACCTGCTGCCATTTTCTGCCCCAGCAAGGTTGAGCCACTTGTTGCCATCTTGAAGGTTATGCCTTTTTGATGACAAGTCTTCCATGAAGACCACTTCTGGCCAGACTGCTCCAACAGTAAATGTGTAGTCCCACTGGTTGCTGCCAGTTCTGAGCGGATACCACTGCTGGATATCAGAGAAGCAGGCCATGTGTTGTGTTGGCCAGTAATACACAGTGTACGGGGCCAGAAGAGACCAGCACCGTACACCTTTCTTGCCTTTTCTGGAACTGCAGGCAACCCTCTAGTGAAGTGAATGAGAGACGAGCTGTAGTTTCCAAGAATGGCCACTACAGTTGAGTCACTTGAATTTGTTGCCATGTTGAGGGTTATGGCTTTTTGGCCACAAGTCTTCCATGAAGACCACTTCTGGCCAGACGTCTACACTAAATATGTAGACCCCCTGGTTGCTGCCAGGTCTGAGCTGTTGCCACTGCTGGATATCTGAGAAGCAGGTCATGTGTCGGCCAGTAATACACAGTGTATGGGGCCAGAACAGACCAGCACGGTGCCTTGGTCACTTGAACATGTTGCCATGTTGAGGATTATGTCTTTTAGGCCACAAGTCTTCCATGAAGACCACTTTTGTCCAGACTTCTCCAGCAGTAAATGTGTAGTCCCACTGGCTGCTGCCAGTTCGGAGCTGATGCCACTGCTGGATATCCGAGAAGCAGGTCATGTGTCAGCCAGTAATACACAGTGTATGGGACCAGGACAGACCAGCACCATACACTGTCATCGCCGTTTTCTGAAACTGCAGCCAACCCTTTAGTGAAGCGAAAAAGACAAGCTGTAGTTTCCAAGAATGGCCACTACAGTTGAGTCACTTGAACTTGTTGCCATGTTGAGGGTTATGGCGTTTTGGCCACAAGTCTTCCATGAAGATCACTTTTGGCCATACTTCTCCAACAGTAAATATGTAGACCCACTGGTTATTGCCAGTTCTGAGCTGATTCCACTGCTGGATTTCCGGGAAGCAGGTCATGTGTTTTCCAGTAATACAGAGTGTATGGGGCCAGAACAGACCAGCACATGCACTGGTCACTTGAACTTGTTGCCATGTTGAGGGTTGTGTCTTTTTGACCACTTTTGGCCAAACTTCTCCAGCAGTAAATGTGTAGTCCCACTGGTTTCTGCCAGTTCTGAGCTGATGCCACTGCTGGATATCCGAGAAGCAGGTCATGTGTTGGCCAGTAATACAGAGTCTATGAGACAAGAACAGATCAGCACCGTACACGGTCGTTGCTATTCCCAAGAATGTCCAATAGACCGTGTAACGATCTGTGTGGTCAGACCTACAAACTGCCGATGAGCAGAGGTTCCTGAGGTTTGACCCCCAAACCAATCAAATATGACCTACCCAAATAATAGCTTATCAATATAGTATTCTTTTACAACCTCTTTAAAAAGTCATTGGACACCATGCATAATATATGGTCCAGAACATTTTTAAATATTTTTTTTGTTTTAATTAAAAAAAAAAATAAAAAAAATCGGCCACGGAATTTGGTCTAGATGATGTTTTTGGGTTTGTTTGTTTTTTTTCAATAAAATGCTCTTTGGCATTTTTTATCTATACACAGTAAAGTTCCTCTACTTTGGGCAAGTATAGGTTAAAAGAACAAAAATGCAACGCTCACATTTTATATTCTTTCTTCCCCCAAAAATTCAGTTGCCAGCAGTAATCCTCGATTTGAGACCAGCGGAGAAGGTCACTGCGTGTCCGTAAAGGCGACTGCAGGGAAGAATTTCTGTACATCGATCGATGCATTTATACCCGGTGGTAGACAAGTAAACGATGTGCATGATATCTCCTAAAAATCAATAATCCATTGACGGGGAAAACACAATAAATGTATTCATAATCCACACATGGGAAAAAAAAAAAAATAAATAAAATCCAGCCGATGATTTCCTCTGCAGGAGATGATAGTCGAAGATTACAATTAATAAAATACTGGATATGAGGAATGAGGACGGCTTAAGATATTAAAAATCATCTAATTTAAATAGCCATCTTGAGTAAATGAAGGCAGAATTACTCTCGGAATCTTAACGAGGGCATTGTTTCATTGATAAGGGTGCCAGTCATTTTCGGCAAGGATTAATTATTTGGATAAATCACATAAAATATAAATTAACTAAAAAAACCCAAGGGACAATAGTAATTTTTCAATCCCTCGAAAAAAAAATTAGAGAAAAGTATTGTAAAAATGTCAATCCTTCCGACCCCAAAAACTGATAGGTGCAAGGTACATCAAACACTGGTGGTGACGTTCAAGGCCTGGAGGAAGTGATTGACTTTGTACCTGTCTCCGGCTCACAGATACATTCCGACGGATTCTGAGCTCTGACCTCCAGTAGATATCAGGGCTTTGCTTTGTATTACGGTCTAATGAAGGCATGGTGACCTAGATTTGCCGACTGGATTCTCTCCGCACATAATAACACAGGAGGAGAAGCCAGTTCACTGTCTGAAGACCATGGAAGATTTAGGGGGAGGAAAAAAAAAGAAAGAAAAATTGACCCGGCAATTAACGGGTATAAAAGATCAAACACGACATGGAAAGATAGAAAAAGAAGATTAGTTTGCCTAAAACAAATAAAATAAACAAATACGCACATCAAAATTTTATGGTGAAGAGCGAGCACTACCATGCTCTGGTGCTCGGTACTCGTAACCAGCAGTTTGACGCTCGGATGGGCTTGGCCTGAGTATAACGGAAGTCAATGAGGAACTGGAGCATTTTTCGGGAAATCTTCCATTATACTCAGGTACTCAAGTGACACCCATCCGAGCATCAACGGCTCCTTAGGAGTACAGA
The DNA here is from genome assembly GCF_048569485.1 of Anomaloglossus baeobatrachus. NCBI lineage: Eukaryota > Metazoa > Chordata > Amphibia > Anura > Aromobatidae > Anomaloglossus > Anomaloglossus baeobatrachus. The sequence goes on from NC_134361.1 coordinate 189,723,510, forward strand.
GCACCTGAATATGGTAGTGCTCGCTCATCACTAGTTACGAATCCTAAGCACCTGAGCATGGTAGTGCCCGCTCATCACTAGTTAAAAGTACTGAGCACCCGAGCACGGTAGTGCCCGCTCATCACTAGTTATGAGTACTGAGCACCCAAGCATGGTAGTGCCCGCTCATCACTAGTTATGAGTACTGAGCACCCAAGCATGGTAGTGCCCGCTCATCACTAGTTATGAGTACTGAGCACCCAAGCATGGTAGTGCCCGCTCATCACTAGTTATGAGTACTGAGCACCCAAGCATGGTAGTGCCCGCTCATCACTAGTTACGAGTACTGAGCACCCAAGCATGGTAGTGCCCGCTCATCACTAGTTACGAGTACTGAGCACCCAAGCACGGTAGTGCCCGCTCATCACTAGTTATGAGTACTGAGCACCCAAGCATGGTAGTGCCCGCTCATCACTAGTTATGAGTACTGAGCACCTGAGCATGGTAGTGCCCGCTCATCACTAGTTATGAGTACTGAGCACTCAAGCATGGTAGTGCCCGCTCATCACTAGTTATGAGTACTGAGCACCCGAGCATGGTAGTGCCCGCTCATCACTAGTTACCAGTACTGAGCACCCGAGCATAGTAGTGCCCGCTCATCACTAGTTACGTGTACAGAGCACCTAAGCATAGAAGTGCTCGCTCATCACTAATTATAAATGGTTAAGGTTGAAAACAAAAGAAAAGAAAAGCTGTAAAAAGCCATGGATGTCAGAGGTTTTAAAAATTTTTCCCTGCATTGATCGATAAAGGAAGATATGTAGTTCCTCAAGTTTTGCAGGAGGAAAACAATGCTGTTCTAAGGTCCATCAGAACAGAAAACATCTGTTCAACAGTTAAACCTTGTGCAGAGGCCAAAATAAAAGCAACCCCCCCTCCAAAAAAAAACAAAAACAATAAAATACAATGTGGTCATTCTGACAGTATTCCATATTAACAATTTTAAAAAATGTTTTTTCGAACAATAGATTTTCTTATCATATCTGTTAATAGAGTCACTGAAAAAGTAGAATTTGGAATGTCTGGAACTGTATGGCTATGTTCACATGTTGATTTTTTACTACTTTTTTTCTGCTTCAAAAATTGATCTCGGCAGTAAAAAACTAGTCTTCCAAAAAGCAGGTTTTGTTGCTGCGTTTTGGTGTCTCATTTGTTTACAGTACATATTTATATCTTCAATGAAAAAAAAATGTCATAAAGCCAAATTGGACATAATTCCACACCAAACATAAAAAGGGGGTGGACAGAAGTATTGGCACTGTTTGAAAAATCCTGTGACGCTTCTGTAATTTGTGTAATTAACAGCACCTGTAACTTACCTGTGGCACCTAACAGGTGTTGGCAATAACTAAATCACACTTGCAGCCAGCTGACATGGATTAAAGTTGACTCAACCTCTGTCCTGTGTCCTTGTGTGCACCACATTGAGCACGGAGAAAAGAAAGAAGACCAAAGAACTGTCTGAGGACTTGAGAATCCAAATTGTGAGGAAGCATGAGCAATCTCAAGGCTACAAGTCCATCTCCAAAGACCTGAAAGTTCCTGTGTCTACGGTGCGCAGTGTCATCAAGAAGTGTAAAGCCCATGACACTGTGGCTAACCTTCCTAAATGTGGAAGGAAAAGAAAATTTGACGAGAGATTTCAAAGCAAGATTGTGCGGATGGTGGATAAAGAACCTCGACTAACATCCAAACAAGTTCAAGCTGCCCTGCAGTCCGAGGGTACAACAGTGTCTACCCGTACTATCCGTCGGCGTCTGAATGAAAAGGGACTGTATGGTAGGATACCCAGGAAGATCCCACTTCTTACCCGAGACATAAAAAAGCCCGGCTGGAGGTTGCCAAAACTTACCTGAGAAAGCCTAAAACGTTTTGTAAGAATGTTCTCTGGTCAGATGAGACAAAAGTAGACCTTTTTGGGAAAAGCCATCAACATAGAGTTTACAGGGAAAAAAAGAGGCATTCAAAGAAAAGAACATGGTCCCTACAGTCAACCATGGCGGAGGTTCCCTGATGTTTTGGGGTTGCTTTGTTGCCTCTGGCACTGGACTGCTTGACCGTGTGCATGGCATTATGAAGTCTGAAGACTACCAACAAATTTTGCAGCATAATGTAGGGCCCAGTATGAGAAAGCTGGGTCTCCCTCAGAGGTCATGGGTCTTCCAGCAGGACAATGACCCAAAACACACTTCAAAAAGCACTAGAAAATGGTTTGAGAGAAAGCACTGGAGGCTACTAAAGTGGCCAGCAATGAGTCCAGACCTGAATCCCATAGAACACCTGTGGAGAGATTTCAAAATGGCAGTTTGGAGAAGGCACCTTCAAATCTCAGGGACCTGGAGCAGTTTGCCAAAGAATAATGGTGTAAACTTCCAGCAGAGCATTGTAAGAAACTGATTGATGGTTACCGGAAGCGGTTGTTCGCAGTTATTTTGGCTAAAGGTTGTGCAACCAGTTATTAAGGGTGCTTTACACGCTGCGACATTGCTAGCGGTCTCGTTAGCGATGTGACATGCCAGATCGCACATGCGATCTGGCGTGTCACATCGCTAACGAGATCGCTAGCGATATCCAGCGTGTAAAGCACCCTTTAGGCTAAGGGTGCCAATACTTTTGTCTGGCCCATTTTTGGAGTTTTGTATGAAATGATCAATGATTTGATTTTTGTTTCATTCTCTTTTGTTTTTTTCATTGCAAGCAAAATAAATGAAGATAATACCAAAGAATTTGTGATTGCAATTATTTTCAAGAAGAAACTGAGTATTATCTGACAGAATTGCAGGGGTGGTAATACTTTTGGCCAGCACTGTAAAGTTCTCAATCACCACAAAAAGCAGTAAAAAAAGGCAGCAAAAAAAAAAAAAAAAAAAAAAAAGCAAAGCAGTAAGGCTATGTGCGCACGTTGCATAGTGTCCATGCTGAAATATCTGCAGCGATTTGGCAGTGCATGTGCGCGTCAAATCGCCACAGAAACACAGCGCAATGGATACAGTGTGTCTGCAGAATAGATGCCGATTTCACGCGCCCTGGATGCTTTCTCTCCCATAGACAGAGTGGGAGCAGCATCCAAAGCGCACCAAATAAGTGACATGTTGCTTTTTTTAAGCGCGATTTGGATCAAAATTTCAGCATGCAAATCACTGCGCTCTCAAACGCAACATGCGGATGGATTATGAACAATCTTCATAGATAGGTGCGCTTCATAGATTGTGCTGGGGACGCAGGACGCATGCGTTTACATTGCAGTGCAATATTCAGCGTAAACGCATGAAATTACTCAACGTGCGCATATAGCAAAAAAAGGCAGCAAAAAAGAGGCAGCAAAAAAGGGCAGCAAAAAAGGGCAGCAAAAAAGAGGAAGCAAAAAAATTGCAGCAAAAAAAAAAGGCAGCAAAAAAGGGCAGTTAAAAAAATGCAACAAATAAAAAAAGGCAGCAAAAAAGGCCAGCAAAAAAAAGGGCAGCAAAGAAAGAGCAACAAAAAAGGGGCATCAAAAAAGGGCAGCAAAAATAAAGGGCAGCAAAAATAAAGGGCAGCAAAAATAAAGGGCAGCAAAAATAAAAAGCAGCAGCAGCAGCAAAAAAAAAAAGTAGCAAGGAAAGATTAGGAAAGAAAATGTAGCAAAAAAAAAAAGGCAGCAAAAAAGGGCAGCAAAAAAAAAAAAAAGGCAGCAAAAAGGGCATAAAAAAAGAGCAGCAAAATAAAGGTCATCAAAATAAAGGTCATCAAAATAAAGGTCATCAAAAATAAAGGTCATCAAAATAAAGGGCAGCAAAAATAAAGGGCAGCAAAATTAGAGGCGGCAGCAAAAAAGGGCAGCAACAAAAAGTGTCAGCAAAAAAAGTGTCGGCAAAAAAGGGGGCAGGCAGCAAAAAAAGGGGCAGCAAAATAAAGCCAGCAAAAGAGCTGCATTTTTGCACTTTTTTATTGCCTACAATGGTGAAAAAGCTGCAAAAATGCTGAGAATTGACATGCTGTTTCTTTAAAAAACGCAGCAGTTTAATATTTCAGTGAGGAAAAAAAAAAGCAAGTGTGTGCATGAGATATCTGAAATCTCATGGCTTTTGCTGGCACTGTAAAAAGCTGCTTTTAATTTGCTTAACACTCATGAAAAAAAAAATGTTAACATAACCTAACGGTAAGCTTTACCCAGTCTACACTTAGAACATTGAAAACTTTTTTTTCCCTCTACTACGGGTTATTTTTGTCTAACATAATAATAATAATAATCATAATAATAATACTGTAATAATAATAGAAGTAGTAATAATAATTGTAATAGTAGTCGTAGTAATTGTAGTAGTAGTAATAATAATCCACTTTTTTATATATTGTGGAATGACGTAATAAAGAATTTTTTTTCTTAAACAAAAAAAGAAATAAATTTAAAAGTACTTTTTACAGTTGTGCAAATGATCTTCATGGGTTAACAAATTCTGTAAATCAACGATAAATAAAAAATTATAAAAAAAAATGTAGAAATTACTAATCAACTTATCCCGTTCTCTTGAAGTCTCTAACTATATCAATATTAATCTAAAAATTCCTTTATTAATATTCGCCTAGAAACAAAGATCTTTTTGGGATAAATACAGTACATGAAGGATTCATACACGGCAGTAGATCCCGATGAGTAGCAGATCTTATTGATGGGGGGTATATGAGAATTTAGCCAAGTTATATTAGTATCCTCTCCGCAAAACACACAAAGCCATTATATGAGATGAATCTTTATAGAACATGGACAGATATATTGTGCAGAATTCTGCAGTATGTAAACATAGGCTAAAGAGGTCGTTAGTCTTCCTCCCAGTTAGATGTTATTTTATTTTTTTAAATTTATATATTTTTAGATTTAAAAAAAAAAAATAATTATATATATATATATATATATATATATATATATATATATATACCGTATATATTTATCTTTCTTTAAATATATACATTATAATTATAAATATCTAAATAATATATATATATATATATATATATATATATATATACATATATATATATATATATATATATATATATATATATACACAAATAAAATCATTGACAATTACCGGTATATATTTTTTATTATATTTTAATAATCATTATTAAATATTTTTTTATGTCTTCTGATAATGCTTTTTTCACATTTTCTATTTTTTAGTAATTTGCATCATAAAATTAAGAAATCCTATCCAACAGAAAGGCTTTATCCAAGATCCAGTGGCTATGGAGAAACTTTTCTCCTCTTCCTCCCCCCCAACGTGCTGAGTGTTGCCACAAAGCGAGCTTAATGCATATTTGAAAGCGTGTCCTCCATTATTTATAGCTTTGCAATGTTTTTTTTAAATCTACTAAACACTTCTCAAACCATATAAAATAAATAAGTAATAAAAAAAGAATATAAATGCATTATTCCTTCCAATAGTAGGAGGAATGTCCCACCTGCTTGAGGAGGTCTCAAGGAGATGAGAGGTAACAAGTCGCTACGTGGTTGAGTTTCCAACTATCATGTTTCCCTGAAAATAAGGCAGTGTCTTATATTATTTTTGGCTCCAGAAGATGCGCTAGGGCTTAGTTTTGGGGGAACACAACACGGTAGCAATGGATGTACATAGGCAAGAAGAATAGAACCAACCTGCAACCAAGCCTCTGACTTCACATCTTCCCTTTATAGGATTAATAGATTTCTATGCAGTATTTATTATTATTTTGGCTAAAAAAGATCAGAAACAACACAGTAACGTGAAAAACACAATGATCTTTACACAAACCACATGTATTGGATCAGGGGTTATTTTACATTGAAAGACGAAGATGTTTCAGGACACCTTTTTTGTCCTATAGTGTATTCTTTTTTGTGACTTTTTGATAGTTTCCTGAGAGGTGGTTTAGTCATTTTTGAGCAAAATGTAAATTCTAGACAAGGCATCAATTTTAACATAAAAAAAACTTGTAAATGTATTTTTTTTTCCTCAATATATTTCACCAAATTTCAAGACTTCAGCTACAACAAGAACAACACGACGCGTATATATTTTCTTATCTAAAAAATGAAAGCATTTAAAGGAAACATGTCACCACTTTTTTGGCCTATAAGCTGCGGCCACCACCACCGGGCTCTTATATACCGCATTCTAACATGCTGTTTATAAGAGCCCAGGCCAGAGGTATAACATGAAAAACACTTTATAATACTTATTTAACGGTTGCGTGGTGGCCATATTGGCGACTCCATTCTCCAGTGCTGGCGTCGCCTCTTTTGGCCATCTTTGTTCTCTTTATCTAGTCGTGTTGCATGACGGGTCCAACGTCATACACACGCGCCGGCATTCAGGTCCTGAGCAGGCGCACTTTCATCTGCCCTGAGCAGGGAAGATCAAAGTATTGTTGTGCGCCTGCGCAGGACCGGTGAGTGTGTATGACGTAGAGGCGTCATGCACACAGGCTTCAGAAAGAGGACGAAGATGGCCGAAAGAGGAGGCGCCGGCACCGGAAAACGAAGACGCCCATATGGCCAACCGCACGACTGTTGGGTAAGTATTATAAAGTGTTTTTTATGTTCTCACAGTGGCCTGAGCTCTTATATACAGCATGTTGGAATGCTGTATATAAGAGCCCGGTGGTGGTGGCCGCAGTTTATAGGGCAAAAAAGTGGTGACAAGTTCCCTTTAACCAGTGATGCCCACCATATATGTGAGACATATCTAGTTATTGGAGCACTTTTACAATCAGAAATGATCAATAATGGAGATCGTTACCTGTGGTCATTCATGGTCAGATGGTTAGTAATTACCAGGACACTTATGACCAGCCTTGCCCGTCATGTGACAGCCATACGTACATAATGTATGTCATCCGTAACACAATATCAGGGCAGAAACAGAACGGTCCTGTAGGAAAGCAGAAGCTCTCTGCCTCGTTGCGATGTGATTTTCCCTGACATATTGAGTCTATGTTTTTGCCTCCAGAACTCCACAGCTGTGCCCTCATTTTTTCTTCTGATGGCCCTTCATGATCTCACTTCTGTCTTTCTAGCCACAGTTATTTTTGCTCGTCCTGGCAGACACTGTATTGGCCAACGCTAAGGAACTTTAAAATTATATGGACCGTGGAAAAGAAGATTCCTTCGTCCATAGGTCCCACAATATTGAATAGATAGATGAAAAAATGATGTTGGGTTAGGAAAATACGGTCACAGAAAATGGCAAAATGTAAATTTTCATGCGAAATAGACTAAAAATTCGCACAATTCATGGATGATCAGATGTATTCAGTGCAACCATGACTGTTAAAGGGATTGTACAGGATTGTAAAAACATGACTTGGCAATGGACTCTGCCTGGTATTGCAGATCAGCTCCATGTAGCCTTTAACCTATGTAGATTTTGGTTACGAGTCACCTCCACGGTGGATGGAGCAGGCTCAGGAGCTGAGCCTGCCTCATACCAAGTAGGTGGTAGGTTTTGGCTGTGTTACCCTGAGTAAGCACCGCTCATTGCTTTAACCATTTAAATGCCATCAATCTCCAAAAGCAAAATTTTAATAGCCTGCTGGCCAATGTGTTGGCTCTCATTAGCTTCTCCATGGCCCGCTCTGGGAAAGCTGATGGGTTACCATTGCAGCCACGTTGCTGAAGGCCCTTATGGCTTCCATCTTCATTCTCCTATGCTTCATAAGAGAAGATTAATTACACTATACACTGCAATACTGTGTACACGTAAGGCTCCGGTACAAAAAATAATATGGCACTCAATTGTTGATGTCAGGATATATCAGACGCCGTTTCCCCACCTGAAATTTATTTCCATTTTTGTCCAGTACATTTTATAGTAAGAATGGTCCCATTCAAAACTACAACTCATCCGGCATAAAACAAGCCCTCAAATGGGTATATCAATGGAAAAACAAATGTTATGGCTTTTGGAGAAAATGGCCCAGTCGCCATTTCATTTTCATGTCATGGTGACATTCGATATTCATAGAAACCACTGTCACCCCTACAGCTAAACCTACTTCTGGATTCTCATTACCAGCCATGATATTCTTTCTTTTCTCACTTTACTACCTCTGTCCGACTAGAGGAGATGGACACTGTTCCCGCCATGTGCACACTTTAAAGAGGTTGTCCACTATTTATACACTGATGGCCTCTCCTTAGGATAGGTCATCAATGTCTGATTGGCAGGGGTCCGATACCTGACACCACCGCCGATCAGCTGTTGTCGTTGCTGGCAGCAAGCAGCTGGAAATGCTCAGTTCTGGAGCTGCCCAGTCTTCTAAAAGCGTTGGTTGCCCGTTACTGCACATCCTTCTATTGCTTTGAATGGGAGGCAGATGTGCAGTACCCATCCACGGCGCCATCAGAAGACGGGGAAGCTCCGGAACTGAGCATTTTCGCCCGCCTGCTGGCGTCAACGAGAACAGCTGATCAGCGGGGGTGCTGAGAGTCTGACCCTGGCTGATCATATATTGATGACCTATTCTAAAGATAGCCCATCAATGTTAAAATAGTGGCCAACCTCTTTATTTCCGATGCACCTCTAGTATGAAAACATACGTTAATAATAGAAGCCAACAATGGCTCTCCTGTATCCTCGGTTTGGCTCAGCTATTATGGATACGCAATACTACAGGCACCACAGTTTGTTGTTTTTTTATTTCCTCCATGCTTTACGGCTTTTCTCAGCCCCAATATATTTGTGATCTCATTGATACTTCCAGTTGGTGCCGATGGTGGTCTTTTCTCCTTCCAGCACCGTTTCCTGTCCAAGGAGTGTCCTTTACCCATACCAACCTGAATATTACCAATCTCAACTGTAATTTGACTTTAGATTCTGACCAATATGGCAGGCATCCTTCCACTTCACTCCATCCTAATAAATTACTCTACATTCTAGTTTGATAAATTCCACTTGTGTTCATGGACATTGGCACATTATGGTTTGGAGGGCGGGGAAGGGGGGGATTAACTTTAAACAGCTATGTTTGGTGTCTAGGGCCAAATTAAGACACTCGTGTATCAGGTTCGAGTGGAAACTGCAATGCAGGGACTGATTGGTGGTCTGCTGACCCACATTAGATATCCTCAAATAAGTCTAGGAGACTCTTGCACTCGCGTAAGGACGGTAGCAGTCAGTACGGTACATGGAACATATTTTGTCTTATAAGGAAAACTTTATTGGCAGTGCTAAGTGGGAAGAAAAAGTGTGAAAAATCTATCTAACAAGTAAAAGAAATCAACTGGTGGTAGCTGTGACGACATGGACTCTGTCAGTGCCTACCATGGGTTAAATTTCTTAAAATTCAGCCAGACATAAAGATAGTTTATTTATAGACGGGGGATAAGCCCCTCATTGTTTCCACAAGAGTCTTAAGGCCCCCCTTTACACACTGCAACATCGCTAGCGATATCGCTGTAACGTCACCAGTTTTATGACGTAATAGCAACCTCCCCAGCGACATTGCCGTGTGTGACACGCATCAGCGACCTGGCCCCCGCTGTGAGGTCTCTGATCGCTACAAATCTTTCAGGACCATTTTTTGTTCCTTTGTTTCCCGCTGCGCAGCATGCATCAGTGTGTTTGACACCGTTACGACGACATCGTTAGCGACTTTTAGAACCTAGCCCGTAGGCGTGCTATAGCGTTCCCTACCAGCGAGGTCGTTCCGCAGGTCCGGGATCGCTGGAAGGTCTCTAAACGCTGCAGCGTCGTTGGCCAGATCTGCCTGTTTGACTCCTCACCAGCGACTGTTTAGAGACTTTCCAGCGATCCCGGCCAGGTCGGAATCGCTGGTGGGATCGCAAGAAAGTCTCAGTGTGTAAAGGGGCCTTTAGGAGTCTAGTGTTAAAGTTCTTGTTGACTCATGTAATTGCCTTGGCCAGTGAAAGTCAGATACCCAGACAAATAGATTATGCGAACTTCCCATTACTAGATGTGATGTAACTTAAGGTACCGTCACACTAAGCAATGCTCCAGCGATCCCACCAGCAACCTAACCTGGCAGGGATCGCTGGAGCGTCGCTACACAGGTTGCTGCTGAGCTGTCACACAGGCAGATCTCACCAGCAACCAGTGACCAGCCCCCAGCCAGCAGCGACGCGTGGAAGCGATGCTGCGCTTGGTAACTAAGGTAAATATCGGGTAACCAACCCGATATTTACCTTGGTTACCAGCGCACACCGCTTAGCGCTGGCTCCCGGCACTCCTAGCAAGAGTACACATCGGGTTAATTACCCGATGTGTACTCCAGCTATGTGTGCAGGGAGCCGGCACTGACAGCGTGAGAGCGGCGGACGCTGGTAACGAAGGTAAATATCAAGTAACCAAGGAAAGGGCTTCTTGGTTACCCGATATTTACATTGGTTACCAGCGTCCACAGAAGCCGGCTCCTGCTCACTGCACATTCAGTTGTTACTCTGTCGCTGTCACACACAGCGATCTGTGCTTCACAGCGGGAGAGCAACAACTAAAAAATGGTCCAGGACATTCAGCAACAACCAGCAACCTCACAGCAGGGGCCAGGTTGTTGCTGGATGTCACACACAGCAACATCGCTAGCAAGTTGTGCCTCAGCAGCGATGTTGCTAGCGATGCTGCTTAGTGTGATGGTACCTTAAGCCGTCTCTCCCTCGTCTCTAGATATTTTGTATACGGCTTGAAATCTAGCCAATAAGAGCCCAGTCTTATCCACCAATCGTGAAGACCCCAATGGTCTGAATGGAGAGCTCAGGGGTATAAGAAGGAGGACTGTCCATTGCCCGGGTAGACTTTTGCTACATGCTACCAATCTAGGACTTGCGTCTCTGATTGGCAAGCCATAACCCAACCTGGATTATAATACTATATGGACTTCAGTATCAAATGCATGGATTCGGCTGAGCTGAGATATCAAGGACTACCTAAAGAAGGAATCCAGGTTGGGACAATCCAGTCACCTGACTACAGACTTTGCGGTCCTCAGCCAGCTTCCTAAATCTGGCGTTATTCCATTCTCGGTAGGTGCTCGCCGAAAGCGGGGTGCTGCTGGTTTGGAGTAAGTAGCCCTGGAAGCTCTGAGGCACGGACATACTAATCCCTGGTGAGCCAGCGGAAGGGTGAGACTCTGTTGCCAGTTACATTCTGTGGTTTTGCTGGTTATGTGCCAAATGCCGTTAATTGTTTGGGGATCCAATAAAGTCTTAATATTGTGATTCCCTCACCCTGTGTTGCCTGAGTCGTGTTCCGCCCACGGTTAAGGAGGTCGGGCGTTCAGTTGGGATGAGCCCTTGGCCATGCTGTCTTTCTAAAGGCGGCCGGGCCAGCGGACGAGAGCACCCACTGACCCCAGTATCTCAACAGTAGCTACTCGGTAAGTCAATGAGAAACCCGTTGAACAAGCCTTGCATTTCATACATTGGGTCATCTATACCAGAGCTGCACAGAGATTTCTTAATCTGCCTGGACAGAATATAATAAATCTTTACATCTAAATGTAAAGCCATCTATATACAACATTTTGTATGCCATCTATAACTTATCAAGCCTTCTTTATCAATCTGTCCCAAGGTTTTTGTTACCCACATCTGAAGGCAGTATGATGTACGCACAGAGACCCCGATTCCAGCAATCTGTCACCTACTGGGCTGCTTGATGTAGTTTTGATAAAAACAGTTTTATCTGCTGCAGATCTGCCAGTTCTCTGAATGCTGAGCCTTGTATAACCCCGTCCACACCAGTGATTAGCAGCTGTGTACACTTTGCATAAGCAGAAAGTTGTCAATCAGTGGTGGGGGCAGGGCAGTACTACCTGGCAATAGGCCAAGTAGTGCTCTAGTGATAATCTCCTGCTGATAAAACAATAACGTTATAGAAACTTCAATTAAAGAGAACCTGTCAGGTGCAATATGCACCCAGAACCACAAGAAGTTCTGGGTGTATATTGCTAATCCCTGCCTAACTGTTCCTGTATACACTAGCATAGATAAAGAGATCTATAGAAAAAGTATTTCTAAACATCTTTCACCGTATCCTAATGAGCGCGGGGACTAGTCCCCTGGGCGTTAGTCACCCCTCATTAGCATGTTAGTGACTCGCCCACCCCAGGGCTATGGGACACCCAGTGCCGGGCCGGACTAGTCCGGGGGGTCGTCAGTGGTGGCGGGGCCCGACTCCGTGACCCTGGCGGGAGTCAATCAATATGGCTGGTGACTTGGGGGTGATTAAAGTTTGTATTCGTGACGCCACCTGTGGTTTGCGGCTATTAAGCCGCCACTGCTGTATGAGGCCTCCGGGGTGATGGAACGGCAGCAATGGTGTTACTGCTCCCCACAGGTGGAGCGGTGCCCCGGGGCAACAGTTGGTGCTTGTAAGTGTTTATGGTGCGTAGTAAAGGAGGCGACACCAGGGGGTGCAGTTTCAAGATCTTTACTCACAATTCCTGGTTGTGGCGCTCAGGTGCCTTTGGACTGCTGGGACCCACTGTCAGGGACCTCCGCCGATCCCGGGTAGATCCTGGAATAAAAGCCGGTGCACCCCTCTACTGTGCTAATTTTCTTCAGCTGACTTCTGAGCCTCACCCTTGTTGGCTGAACCTGGCTTGGCCTCCACTACAGCCTCCGGGCCAGGGGCTTGCCTGTCGGTAATTTTACCCCCTTTCCAGAGTTTCTGCTGTGGGCTGTGGCCCGGGGAGTTTGCAACTTCCCTGGGCCTCGGTATTTACTTTTGGAAATGACTTCTCTTCCTCCAGTTTCTAGGGACCGTCCCCTGTATGCAGCTTGATCCCTCCACCGATGTTTTTGTGGAACAGGCCACGAGCCTGAAAGCTATCTGTGGCCCTGGAATCCCTTCTGTTCTCTACTAGGTGTCACCTGGACCTACTGGGCCCCAGGGTCTTCACCAGGAAGCGTCACTTTCTCTTTCTTGCTCCTGATTGACTAGAGCAGCTCTCTCCTCTGTCTCCCGCAGACTCTCACTACCCCCCTCACTAAACTTGACCTTCCTTGTCTACTCTACCCTCGGCTGGCTCCTCCCACCCACCCAGTTGCTAAGCTCTCACCCTATGGAAGCAGGGATGGGTCTTACGGCCCCTCCCAGCATGCAGCATGAGAGAGTAGCTGCCACTGTCCCTGGTCCCTGTGTGTACCTAACAATGGTGTAGTGCAAATTTGCCTGTGGACCGGCGTTTACTCCTTTCCTTACCCAGGATGGGACATCACACCTCTGGCTGGGGTGCAATGTTCCTGTGGCAAAGGAAGCCTCAGGGGCGCCACACTCCCCCACAGCGAATCCCAGCACGTCCGCGGGCTGAAACAACAAGAACAATGGAGAAACTGCAAAAGACATTTTTGTTATGCAAGCATAAATGGTAAAACTTTTTTAAAACTTTTTCTTCCCTTTATGGGAGGCACATTTTCTTTAACGTTGCAAACATTCTTATAAAACTCTAAAATTATGGTGTGCACTTCTAGTCCATTGCACGGTTTGGGGCATTTCTACCATAATTCTGGTAGGGAGCACAAAAGGTGCAACTATATACAGGGGATCTTCTGACCACACCTAGTGCAGTGGCCCAAAACGTCTTTTCAACATTACCTTAGGGGGTTGCAGAAAGGTAACCAGCCACAAAGTCCAGTGGCCTGGTTAAACATGACACAGGACATTAACAGCGGACCACATTCCAGTCCCATGGCCCGGTGACACATAAACAAGGGGGGGTGACATCTTCGAAAAGAACAAGGGCAGCACAAAAGGGAAAATCTTCAGAAATGACGAGGGGCAGACAGGGTCTATTTACAGTTCAGCTTTTTTTTTTCTTCTTTACATCACATCTCTGTGCTAGAGTCCCGACTTGGCAGGGCCCTGGGCAGCAGATAGGCCATGGAGATCCGAGTCTGTGTCTCCTGAGTGGTTGTAGCAGGCCTGCTGCAAGGTGCTGCGGCCTGGGCCTGCTCTGAGGTATGGCTGCTTGCTTGCAGAAGGTTACGGGCTGGCGCGGGGCTGCTGGCTTGCAGAGGGTTACTGGCGGTACGGCGCCATTCTGGCTCCTCTAGGGATGCTTCCTCCCGTAAGATGTGCACGTTAAGGGCGTACCAGCCACGGCTCCCCATCAGCCGCGTGTACTCCACCAGGTCGCCAGGCTTGACATCGCGCCCTGGGTGGCCTCTGGTCAGATGCTCCTCAATGTCGCGGCGGGCAACAAACACATCTTTACCTAGGCTGGGCTCCCGGATGAAACCCCAGCCCCCCTCCTGTCGGAAATCGATCACCTGGCCCCTTCTCACTGGGCCCTGGGATTCTTTACGGGCCTTTCTGATCCGTGCTTTTGAGGCCAGGTTGGACGCCTCCACAGCCCTCCGCTTCTCCTCCCGGAGCTCCCGTTCCTGCTGGAACCGCTCCACTTGGCGGGCGCAGGCGATCTCTGTTGCAAGTGGGGTTGCGGCAGGGCGCAGGGGACGGGCCAGTCCCAGGTCACGGACCGGAGCGGCATCCCAATTCACCCCAAGTGAGCATGCATCCAGCAGGTCGGTAGGAGGGCTTGGCAAGGGGCCCACCAGATCATGGGGGCCCGCTGGAGTCAGGGAGCCTTCTGCGCTGCCGGGGGCTGCTGGGCCTGCTGTGGCCTTTCTGCGTTCAGCGGACGCCTCCTGCAAGCCTGCAGGACGGCTGGGCGGTGGCGCTGCCTAGTGCCCTGGGTCTGGACAGACAGGGGCGGCGTACAGCTTACCCGGGTGCTCTACGACGGCCTGCTCACTGTGGCCCACAACCTCGGGTGCCGCCCGCTCCTCCTCGGCACTCACCCCTCCAGCTTCATGCTCGATCCGCTTCTCCACCTCCGCTTTAATTTTGCTCAACCTCCGGGTGAGCAGCTCCACTTCCTCGCGGAGCAGGTCCAGCAGGGGATCCATCTGTCGGCTCCCTGGGGTGCTCGGCTGTAGACGTTCGGCCATGCTTCCTGCTTGGTTCTTGCTTGCTGCTGCTCTGGCTGGATGCTCGACCACGCCACTCGGCTGCACCCTTTCCCCTTTTGGAGGCGGGGCCGGGGGCTGCACCAGCGCTTGGCACCAGACTGGCACCCAGCCCATCACAGCCGGCACCGCTCCGCTCATGATCCAGTACATATTCTTGGCCTGCTGGTCTGGCATTTAGACTTGTTCTGCCAGCTTCTCTCTCCTCTGCTCTGCATAGCGTGCACTGCTTCGCGCTTCTCCTTGCAAGACCAAGGGGGCGGGGCTCACTTTCGCGCCCTTCTCCAGGCACGCCCCCCTTCTTCCCGTGCTCAGTAGCTTCAATGGCGGCAGTTTTCACAGTAAAACACAGTCTTTTCAGGCGTACAGTACCCGGTGGGGGACGGTCACGTTATCCTGTTCGTGACACCAAAGTTGACTCGCCCACCCCAGGGCTATGGGACACCTGGTGCCGGGCCGGACTAGTCCGGGGGGTCATCAGTGGTGGCGGGGCCCGACTCCGTGACCCTGGCGGGAGTCAATCAATATAGCTGGTGACTTGGGGGGTGATTAAAGTTTGTATTCGTGACGCCACCTGTGGTTTGCGGCTATTAAGCCGCCACTGCTGTATGAGGCCTCTGGGGTGATGGAATGGCAGCAATGGTGTTACTGCTCCCCACAGGTGGAGCGGTACCCCGGGGCAACAGTTGGTGCTTGTAAGTGTCTATGGTGCGTAGTAAGGGAGGCGACACCAGGGGGTGCAGTTTCAAGATCTTTACTCACAATTCCTGGTTGTGGCGCGCAGGTGCCTTTGGACTGCTGGGACCCACTTTCAGGGACCTCCACCGATCCCGGGTAGATCCTGGAATAAAAGCCGGTGCACCCCTCTACTGTGTTTCTTTCTTCAGCTGACTTCTGAGCCTCACCCTTGTTGGCTGAACCTGGCTTGGCCTCCACTACAGCCTCCGGGCCAGGGGCTTGCCTGTCGGTAATTTTACCCCCTTTCCAGAGGTTCTGCTGTGGGCTGTGGCCCGGAGAGTTTGCAACTTCCCTGGGCCTCGGTTTTTACTTTTGGAAATGACTTCTTTTCCTCCAGTTTCTAGGGACCGTCCCCTGTATGCAGCTTGATCCCTCCACCAATGTTTCTGTGGAACAGGCCACGAGCCTGAAAGCTATCTGTGGCCCTGGAATCCCTTCTGTTCTCTACTTGGTGTCACCTGGACCTACTGGGCCCCAGGGTCTTCACCAGGAAGCGTCACTTTCTCTTTCTTGCTCCTGACTGACTAGAGCACTTCTCTCAGCTCTCTCCTCTGCCTCCCGCAGACTCTCACTACCCCCCTCACTAAACTTGACCTTCCTTGTCTACTCTACCCTCGGCTGGCTCCTCCCACCCACCCAGTTGCTAAGCTCTCACCCTATGGAAGCAGGGATGGGTCTTACGGCCCCTCCCAGCATGCAGCATGAGAGGGTAGCTGCCACTGCCCCTGGTCCCTGTGTGTACCTAACAATGGTGTAGTGCAAATTTGCCTGTGGACCGGCGTTTACTCCTTTCCTTACCCAGGATGAGACATCACACCTCTGGCTGGGGTGCAATGTTCCTGTGGCGACGGAAGCCTCAGGGGTGCCACATTAGTACACCCCTGTGGGCGTGCTATCATGCTAATGAATACGCAGTGTCACAGCATGAGCTCACTCACCTCTCCGCTGCCACTGCTGGATTTTGGCTCAGTGCGCATGACCACGGAGTTTGGGTCATGCGCACTACTTCAATTTGAAGCCGGGACGCGTACACCCGGCTTCATAGTGCGCATGACCAAAAGTCCGGGGTCATGCGCACGGAGCCAAAATCCAGCGTCGGGCAGCGATGGCGGCAGAGAGGTGAGGGAGATCATCCTCTGACACTGCACATTAATTAGCATATTAGCACACCCACAGGGGTGTACCAACATGCTGATGAGGGGCGACTAGCCGGGCAACTAACGCCCAGGGGACTAGTGCCCTCGCTCATTAGCATACGATAAAAGATCTTTAGAAATACTTTTTCTAAAGATCCCTTTATCTATGCTAGTGTATACAGGGACGATTAGGCAGGGATTAGCAATATTCACCGAGAACTGCTCGTGGTGCTGGCGGCATATTGAACCTGACAGGTTCCCTTTAAAAGTCCAGTTTTGAATACAAGCTGAAAATTTGCAATTCAGCAAATATCTTATGGATAGGGGATACATTTTAACACTGGTAATTGCCATTTCAATAACTATTCCAACCTGAAGCATTTATCCTCTATCCACCAAATAAGTGCTAGATCGGTGAAAGGCCAACTGCTGGGTTCCCACCATGCTTATTTAGAAGAGCAAGAAAATGGTCCTAGTTTCAGTACCGATTTTGGTTGGGCTGCTGTCCCCGTTGGGCGAGAGCCGACGTCCCCGTTGGGCGAGAGCCGACGTCCCCATTGGGCGAGAGCCGACGTCCCCGTTGGGCGAGAGACGACGTCCCCGTTGGGCGAGAGACGACGTCCCCGTTGGGCGAGAGACGACGTCCCCGTTGGGCGAGAGACGACGTCCCCGTTGGGCGAGAGACGACGTCCCCGTTGGGCGAGAGACGACGTCCCCGTTGGGCGAGAGACGACGTCCCCGTTGGGCGAGAGACGACGTCCCCGTTGGGCGAGAGACGACGTCCCCATTGGGCGAGAGACGACATCCCAGTATCAATCTACAAATTGTCTGTGGGGGTCCTATCAGTCAGTCCTCCCCATCGATCTAGCATTTTCCATCTATTCAATGGATCAGTGAGAAATAATTTAATGCTCATGCAGAAGAGCAAAAACCTGTCCTAGTTTCATCACTGATTTTGATCGGGCTGTCGTTCCCGTTGAGCGCAAGTTGTTGTACCAGTATCAATCTCGGAATTGTCTAAGCCACTTGGCCTACAAAAAAAAAACCATGAAAAAAATCATACATGTGAGCACACAAGGTGCGAAACGGCCGTCGTCCTTGGGGGGCCTGCACCCGACTCTCTCTTCCCCGCTATTTTACCTGCATGCTATATGGAATAAAAGCACTTTCTGGATCTTGGATGGTTTATGCCGTGGTTTTATACTTTATTGACTTCTGTTCTGGATATCTCCTCTTCTTGTCCACGTGCACCCATTACCATTTTTCTAAAAGGAGGACTGAGGCTGTTCTAAGGTCTTCGGTGTAAGGTATTGCACGGTTCAGTGTGGAACCGTTTCTGTTTATTACATTATTAACGACATACAGTCCCTTACAAAGGGTAATGGAAATAATGTTCTGAATATGCTGGACGCACAGACGCGCGATTTGCAAACCTACTGAAAACATTTTTGGAGGTTAGAGTGCGTGCAGATGCCGTCTGATTGCAGTAAGTAAACCTATTATGGTGATTGGAACAGTGCTAGGCTTTGTTGTCTTACAGAACTAAGCCAAGGGTTAATTTCTGGCCATGGCACCATCTGTACGGTG
This sequence comes from Anomaloglossus baeobatrachus, assembly GCF_048569485.1. NCBI lineage: Eukaryota > Metazoa > Chordata > Amphibia > Anura > Aromobatidae > Anomaloglossus > Anomaloglossus baeobatrachus. The sequence continues at coordinate 189,741,954 of NC_134361.1, forward strand.
TGCAGGTGTTTCTCTTGTACGTGGGTTTCCTCCAAAGCGTTCCGATTTGATCCGCCAGTCCAAAAACAAGCTGTCAGGTTAATTAGTTTCCGATGGAAAGGGCTGCAGCTCGTGCACGAAGGTTTAGGCACAAAAACAAATATGGGTTACAATGGTGGATTTCGGGATATTGTCAGACACCGTCCACCACGTCCAGCGCACGGGTCAAATCTTCATTCTTGACTTTAAAAATATAAACTGATCATAGAACATATAAAACAAATGTTATCCGATAAGTCGGAAATCAACGTTTTGAGGCCAATTTATGCGCCGCTGCGTGCCGTATTGTAAGCCAGGATCTGTCGCTTCTATCAGAATTGGTTCATGCAGACAAGCTATTAAATCCGGAGGAATGGAAATGACAGTCATCATTCACACAGACAACTGCGGAGACATCTGTCACGCTAAGATGTAAACAGGTGCTTATTTTCAGCAACGCAACCAAATCACAGAGTATCAGGAGCGCGGGAGATAAGGGACAACAGGAGACCCGTCTACAACGGTCTGACAGCTCCTAGCGTGACCCTTTTTTGGGAAATAAAGGGGATGTATATAACGTTCAAGGATAGTACTTTAGGGTGGTGGCTACGATTATCTCTTGGATTTTAAGGAAAATTAAAAAACGCAAAAACCAAACTACAAGAAACTAAAGCCTCTTATCAGAAAAAGCCTTTAATAGAAACTCAAACTTAGGTGATGTGCACACAGAGGTTTTCAGGACGTTTTTGGTGTAGAAACTGACCGGAAACTCTCCAAATCTTAAAACTACTCGAAAATTTAGGGTCCCGATGCACCACTTGCAATTTATTAAAGGTCACTTTCTTCTTCTCTCGTGACAGTCGCTGACATTTTTTGCACAAAGTTCTTCAAAATGGCACACGCGGTCTATGAATTTGACCCAAAATGAAAATGTCACAGTTGTGTCACGGGTGATAGACAGTCATGTGGTTTCTGGCCATAGAAGGTCACAGCGTTTTGGCTACACAGAATGCTCCCTCACTTTCCACTGTTCCTGTTCTCAGTATTCATTGGTATAGGTAGCTTTCCTGCTGGATTCTCTCTCCCTTTAGGACCCAGCAGGAGCTCTCCTTCCACCCAGCTGCTGATCATCAGCATTCTCTTGGTGCTTAAATACCCCTTCCTTCTTTGGACTGGTGCTGGTGATATTGTCAGTTCCTTCAAGCCAAGGTTGGAGGCAGGTGGTTTGTCCTCCTCTGTGGTATCATTGCTGAAAGTTCTGCTGAACTTCTACCTGTGTCATCTAATGATAAGTAGTTCGTGCTTTTCCCCCTGTGTGTACTGCTTGTGTCTTCTATAGTTGTTTAATGGGATTCTTCCCTGGACTGATGCTGGTGATATTATTCAGTTCATTTAAGCTCTGGTTGCAAGCAGGTGGCTTGCTCTCATCTGTAGTATTGTTGCTGAACTTCTGCCTTAGTCATTTGTGGATAAGTAGTTCATGCATTCCCCCATGTGTCCTCCTTGTGTCTTCCTTTAGTGTGGTTGAAGAGCTCACCCCACCTGTTCCCTATTTAGAGCCCAGCACTAGGGATCCCTAGGGTCAGATATCCGGTTCGGCGCATAGGTGCGGAACCTATCTAGGGTGATGGGGGACCCCAGGGATCAGCACTAGGGATACATAGGGTCAGGTATCCGGCTCGGTGCATAGGTGTGGAACCTATCTAGGGTGGTGAGGGACCCCAGGGACCAGCAGTAGGTTTGGTCAGAGGTCACCATCTTCCAACTCCCTAGACTCGGTTTCCCTTCCCTTTCGCCGTGTGTTTGGTACTTTCCTGTCCCTAGCGTGACAGAAAAATGATCTTTGTATTTGGCTTTAACCGATGTTTTGCTACCAATAGTCACCAATCCTTTAAAAAGTTGCAAAGATGTGCCAAATTTAAAACCCTTAAAAACCTTACACCAGGCAAGGACTGGAGTGAGGTGCGTCAAATAAAAAAAAAATGTAACATACATTTAGTAAAACTTGATTTGCAACTCAAAAAAGACAGGAATGAAATAATCCCCAAAAGATGAGTATATTAAGCAAAAAATGTAAATATTTATTAGACACAAAATGGAAAAAAAAAATTATACAATTTATTCAATTAAAAGCTAGTGCCTAAGCTAGTATTTGAGGGACACAGCAGGATTCACCCTATACCGGAATAGGTAAAAGACTGGCCGCATGTACTAGCGTAGCATGGTGTGTGTTAGGCGGTGGTATATGTCCTGCACCGCACCAGACTACAACAGCAACATATATAGTCATGGCCGAAAGAGTTGACAGCCTTCAAATTGTTCCAGAAAATGAAGTATTTCTCGAAGAAAATTATTGCAATTATACACGTTTTTGTTATAACACATGTTTATTTCCTTTGTGTGTATTGGAACAACACAAAAAATGCTAATTGGACATAATTTCACACAAAGCCCCAAAATTGTTGTCACTTTTCCAAAATTGAGGGTAAACAACATTGTTACAAGCATGTGACGCTCATTCAAACTCACTTGTGGCAAGTAACAGGTGTGGGCAATATGAAAATCACACCTGAAACCAGATAAAAAAGGGGAGAAGTTGACTCAATATTTGCATTGTGTGTGTGCCACACTAATTATGGAGAACAGAAAGAGAACAGAACTTTAATGAGGACTTTAAAACCAATATACTTGATAAATTTCAACAATCTCAAGGTTACAAGTCCATCTCTAGAGATCTTGATGTTCCTTTGTCCACAGTGTGCAACATAATCAAGACGTTTACGACCCATGGCTGTAGCTAACCTCCTTGGGCATGGACGGCAGAGAATTATTGATGAAAGGTTGCAATGCAGGATAGTCCAGATGGTGGATAAGCCGCGCCAATTAATTGCCAAAGAAATTCAAACTGTCCTGCAGACTCAGGGTACATCAGTGTCAGTATGAACTATTTGTCAATGTTTCAATGAAATTAAACGCTTTGGAGGAGACCCAGGAGGACCCCACTGCTGACAGACATAAAAAAGCTAGACTGCAATATGCCAAAATTTATGTAAGTCAAAATTCTTCTGGGAAAGCGTCTTGTGGACACATGAGACGAAGATAGAGCTTTTTGGTAAAGCACATCATTCTACTGTTTACTGAAAACGGAATGAGGCTTACAAAGGAAAGAACACAGTACATACAGTCACGTATGGTGGAGGCTCAAAGATGTTCTGTGGTTGTTTTGCTGCCTCTGGCACTCTATGTGACTGAAGATTTGTGAATCCTCACATCGTTGCACAGCAAAGATTCTCCAATGCAAAGAGCATGACCACAAGTGATTTGCATACATACATATCACTGCAAATGAATTGAGTGAGGTCAGACATGTTTAGATGGAATGTGGCCGGAAATATGCAAATCTCATACTTGTGGTCAATAACCTCCTACTCCTGGGCCTGGAGAATCCTCACAGCATACAGTCACAAAACATATAGCTAATAAGGCAGAAATAAAAAAAAGCCACTAAAAAGCAACAGATGACTCAAGAAAACTGGAAAAACTGCAATGACGAACTGGGACCTTGGAGTTTTTGCTTTGAAAACTTTACAAATAGACTTCAAGTATGCCTTGTCACAAATCTTTCTACAGTCAGGGACTGGAGTACGATTCCTGGCATAAAGTATGCCACAGCTCGTCATAAATTAGTTCTTTGTTCCGCCCTTTTTATCAGAACTGGGCGAAACGTGTACGAAAATACAAGAGACAAAATTGTGCAAAAATTTTGGATTAATCAAACTGTTTATGCCAGACTTGTGGTGAAAAGACTGATGAATTGGAGTCATTGTCTCCACTGCTGGAGTACAGCACACCACAAGTGATGAGCGAGAACTGCCATGCTCTGGTGAGTGGTACGCGTAACTAGTGATGAGCAAGCACTACCATGCTCGGGTGCTCGGTACTCGTAACTAATGATGAGCGGGCACTGCCATGCTCTGGGACTTAGTACTCATAATTAGTGATGAGCGGGCACTACCATGCTCGGGTGCTCGGTACTCGTAACTAGTGATGAGCGGGCACTGCCATGCTCTGGGACTTAGTACTCATAATTAGTGATGAGCGGGCACTACCATGCTCAGGTGCTCGGTACTCGTAACTAATGATGAGCGGGCACTGCCATGCTCGGGTGCTCGGTACTTGTCACTAGTGATGAGCGGGCACTACCATGCTCAGGTGCTCGGTACTCGTAACTAATGATGAGCGGGCACTGCCATGCTCGGGGACTTAGCACTCATAACTAGTGATGAGCGGGCACTGCCATGCTCGGGGACTTCGCACTCATAACTAGTGATGAGCAAGCACTACCATGTTCAGGTGCTCAGTATTCGTAACTAGTGATGAGCGGGCACTACCATGTTCAGGTGCTCAGTTCTCATAACTAGTGATGAGCGGGCACTACCATGCTCGGGGGCTCGGTACTCTTAACTAGTTATGAACAAGTACTACCATGCTCAGGTACAAGGAACTAGTGATGGCGCAAGTATTGACGAGCGAGCACTACCATGCTCGGGTGTTCGGTACTTGTATTGGGCAGTTGAATGCTCAGATTGGTGCAACTCGAATACCCGAGTATAATGAAAGTGAATGGGGAACTTGAGCATTTTTCCGGGAAATTTTCAGAAAAATGCTGGCGTTTCCCATTGACTTCCATTATATTCGGAGGCTCGACTCGCACACATTCGAGCAGCCAACATCTCGTTACGCGTACCGAGCACCCGAGCATGGTAGTGCCCACTCATTACTAGTTACCAGTACTGAGCACCCGAGCATGGTAGTGCCCGCTCATCACTGGTTAAGAGTACCGAACACCCGAGCATGGTAGTGGTTGCTCATCACTAGTTACGAGTACTGAGCACCTGAGCATGGTAGTGCTCACTCATCACTAGTTATGCGTACCGAGCACCTGAGCATGGTAGTGCTCGCTCATCACTAGACACCATACATCTCATTGCTCCTTAATGTCTTAGATTCACTGGCTTTCACCTGCCTTGGCTCTGGTGGGATTGTGTTTCACATGCTGGGCAGCAGACATCAAGGACTTACAAGCATGGGAATGGAAGAGCAATGAGTCAATAGTAGAGTTGCGTTGCGTGCCCAGACAGCGAGTAATCATTGCTCTACCTCTCCTCTTGTAATAGAGCCATCCAATCCAGGCAGCTGTACATAGAGGCAATGTTTGTGAGAAGAATCATGCGATCTCTAGTTCTTCACATTGCTAACCCACCTACAGTAAACCCTGTCGGCATCCAAACTCAGGGGCTCCACAAAGTTGTGCAAGATGAAAAATACTATAAGAAATAATTACTTCTGAGGTATCGTGACATCATCTGGTGAGCATTCAGAGAGATTTGGGTGCTTTTCTGTATTTTTTTTATAAGCTCGGAAACCCCCTTTAATTAATCTTTTAGGATTAACTAAGCTTGAGAGGTTTATCAACCTAAATCGGAAGCTATATGCATTAGCTGTCCAAATTCTTTTTTTTAAGGCCCCACTATTTCCAAGTAATCTCCAGTTTAGTGACACAGTTATTATTGCAAAAGGATCCAGTGACCATGATATTTTGTAAAAAAATTATTAGGAGCAATTTTAGTTATTTGCACCTTTTGTTACGTGGATCTATTATCACAATGACAGCTTATTGCTGAATCATAACTGCAATGTACATAGGCCGAACCGGCACATTTCATTCTTATAAGCTGCTCTCATTCCGGGGACCTTGATGGGTAAATGCACACTAGGGTTGATCAAGCACTTAATCCACTTGCGTAAAATAAGTACCATAGGTTCTGTAACTAAAAACAAAAAAACAATAATGGTCCTTCAAAACGAAGCATCTCCATCAAACAATGAGCTGGCCCATAAACTAGATGTTCTGCACATATTTCAATACTTCCATACACGTACACTGGGCTTGGATTCATACACGGAAAAATAATTTTAATTATTTTCTAATAATTGCTGTAGGAACCATTTTAGGACACTGAGAGGTTGCATCTACTGTCAAAAAGTCTTGGGTAAACTTGTACCCTAAGCAATTGCCTCGAGGAGCCTTAGGGTGTACAGTATAATCCAGAAAGAAGACATCCATCCCCCACCTTAGGTCTTTCAATTTTGAGTGACTCTTTAAGTTTTACATTACAGCATTCCTGGAAAAAAAGGGAGACCTCCTGACTCCTAAAAGAGTTGGCAAGCCATTTGGGCATGGCCAAAAATTGCTGGGAAGGTGGTGCTTCTGGAAGGCTTCTTAGGGATTTCAGGCCATGGAGAGATTGCATCTACTGTCAAGAAGCCTTGGGTAAATTTGAACCCTACAAAATTGCCTTGTGCAGAGCCTTAGGCGGGCTTTACACGCTGCGACATCGCTAGCATCGGCTAGCGATGTCGCGTGCGATAGCGGTGGCACGATATGTGGTGATCGCTGCCGTAGCGAACATTATCGCTGCGGCAGCGTCACACGCACATACCTGTGCAGCGACGTCGCTGTGACCAGCGAACCGCCTCCTTTCTAAGGGGGCGGTTCGTTCAGCGTCACAGCGATGTCACAGCAGCGTCACTGAACTGCCGCCCAATAGAAAAGGAGGGGAGGAGATGAGCGGCCGGAACATGCCGCCCACCTCCTTCCTTCCTCCTTTTTTGGTGGACGCAGGTAAGAAGATGTTTGTCGTTCCAGCAGCATCACACATAACGATGTGTGCTGCCGCAGGAACGACAAACAACATCGTTACTGCAGCAGCAACGATAATTGGGTATAGGGGGTGATGTCACCGATGAGCGATTTTGAACGTTTTTGCGACAATTCAAAATCGCTCATAGGTGTCACACACAACGACATCGCTAAAGCGGCCGGATGTGCGTCACAAATTCCGTGACCCCAACGAGATCGCTTTAGCGATATCGTAGCGTGTAAAGCCACCCTTAGGGTGTAAGGTAGGATACAGAAAGAAGACATCCCCCCTCAGGCCTTTCAGTTGACAATGAGTCAATTTTTGATGACCCTTTAATTCTTACTTGACAACACTCCTGGAAAAAAAAGGGAGACCTCCTAACTCCTAAAAGAGTTAGCGAGCCATATGGGCACAGACAAAAATTGCCGAGAGGGTGGTGCTTCTGGAAGGCTTCTTATGGATGAGATCAGGATTAGGGATTTCAGGCCATGGAGAGGTTGCATCTACTGTCAAGAAGTCTTGGGTAAATGTGTACCCTACGCAATTGCCATGTCCAGAGCCTTGGGTGTACGATATGATCCAGAAAGAAGAAATCCCCCCCACCTCAGGTCTTTCGGTTTTGAGTGACCCTAATTATTACTTGACATCATTCCTAGAAAAAAAAAAGGGAGACTTCCTAACAGAGTTGGCGAGCCATATGTGCATGGACGAAAATTGCCGGGAAGGTAGTGTTTTGGAACGCTTCTTATAAAAGACATCGGGATTAGGGATTTCAGGCCATGGAGAGGTTGCATTACATCTACTGTCAAAATGTCTTGTGTAAACTTGTACCCTAGACAACTGCATTGGACAGAGCGCCTTAGGGGTACTTTGCACACTACGACATCGCAAGCCGATGCTTGCGATGCCGAGCGCGATAGTTCCCGCCCCCGTCGCAGCTGCGATATCATGGTGATAGCTGGCATAGCGAATATTATCGCTACGCCAGCTTCACATCCACTCACCTGCCCTGCGACATCGCTCTGGCCGGCGAACCGCCTCCTTATTAAGGGGGCGGGTCGTGCGGCGTCATAGCGATGTCACACGGCAGGCGGCCAATAGAAGCGGAGGGGCGGAGATGAGCGGGACGTAAACATCCCGCCCACCTCCTTCCTTCCGCATTGCCGGTGGAGGCAGGTAAGGAGATGTTCCTCGCTCCTGTGGCTTCACACACAGCGATGTGTGCCGCCGCAGGAACGAGGAACAACATCGCAACATCGGTCATTTCCAAATTATGGAAATGACCGGCGCTGCACCGATGATACGATTACGACGAATTTGCGCTCGTTAATCGTATCAAAAAGGCTTTACACACTACGATATCGACTGCGACGCCGAATGTGCGTCACTTTCAATTTGACCCCACCGACATCGCACCTGCGATGTCGTAGTGTGCAAAGTGCCCCTTAGCGTGTACGGTAAGATCCAGAAAGAAGACATCCCCTCCTCCCTAAGGTTTTTCAGTTGACAATCAGTCAATTTTTGAGGACCCTTTATTTCTTACTTGACAGCATTCCTGGAAAAAAAAAAAAAAAAAAGAGGGAGACCTAATTCCTAAAAGAGTAGGCGAGCTTTATGGGCATGTCCAAACATTGCCTGGAAGGTGGTGCTTCTGGAAAGCTTCTTATGGATGATATCAGGAGCGAACCCATGAAAGTTCGGTTCAGAGGCTTCAACTGGACTTTATTTAAAGTTTGGTTTGGGACACGGACTTGACCTGAACCCCAATGGAAGTCAGTAATTGGGCAGTTCTGGTCTCCGTCAACATCCAGCTAAAAACAGAACACTTCAGATAGAGGGTAGGGTGAGGATTTTCCATTTTTCGTGTTTGGTGCACACTACATCCGATCATGATGTAGTTGCCCCCAGTGAGAGCCGATTAAACGCTACAAGCGTCGCACTGAGCGTACTTGAGCAAAGTGATGTCAACATGAGTGGATTGCACCCGAACTCTGTGTTTTGGGAAAAGTCTGTGTTCAGTACGAACACCAAACCTTGGGTTTGCTCATCTCTAATCAGGATTTGTAGCCATTAGATGGTGCCTACAGTCAAGAGGGTGGATCAAGGGGCTTTGGAGAAACCATTATATACATATGTATGGATGATCTGGAAATCTATTTTTACTAGCTGTAGATGCACGTGCATATATTTCTTACATTCATTTTTATGCATTGGAAAAGCTAAGTTACCCTTTACCACTTTTTTATTCCAAAATGTTGATGATGCCCCTTTGGTAAAAGTGCTTTTCCGAGCGACTGTGCGCTGAACGGTAAAATGCTGTAAGGCGGGCGCCTCTCTCTCTGTCTGCCTGTGATGTCACTGCTCTGTGCGGCTCTGCAGAGCACACACGATTCAGCTGGCCTGCTTTGTCCTGCTCTGACCTCTTGCAGAGAATGTCTGCATACAGGAGCGGGCCGAAAAAAAAAGGAGGCAAGGCAAGGCAGGATTGTGTTTTATTTCCTTTGGAAACTGCAGCCAACTGATCTAAACAAACTGGCAAGTGAGATGACAATTAAGGGGTTCTATACACCGATTATTCAATTTTTTTTTAGATTCCATCATTTGTGTTTTTCACCGGTTTCTCCATCTTACAGATTTGTCAGGCTTTTAGGCTGCGTGCCCACGATCAGGGTTCACACCGTTTTGGAAGCTCCGTGTTTTCGTTGCGTCCAATATGGTGCAACGGGATTATGAGAAATCTCCTGCCCACTGTGCTTGCTTTTTCCGCAGCGAAAACTGACCTGCGGTGCGGCTTCCCGAGCCGTAGCATATCAACTCCTTGCTACAGAGATGCAAGTGTTCTCCGCAGGGAGAACACAACGAGAGACCGCAACTGTCCGAGTCCGGATAATGGGCACGACCAGCTGCGGTCTCCTGTGGAGGAGACTCGCGGCCCTGCCGGTCAGCACCCGGCGCATCCAGGACGCAGCAGATCCTGAGTGTGTACACGTACCCTAGAGGACATGTTACACGCTACGATATATCTTACGATATGTCGTCGGGGTCACGTCGTAAGTGACGCACATCCGGCATCGTTTGATATATCGTAGCGCGTGAAAGCTACGAGCGACTGTGAACAAGCAAAAATACTCACCTTATCGTTGCCAGTTGACACGTCGCTTATTTTCTAAAAATTGAACGTCCTTCTGCGCGCCGGTTGTTCATCGTTCCCAAGGCAGCACACATCGCTCCGTGTGACACCCCGGGAACGATGAATTGCAGCTTACCTGCGGCCGCCAGCAATGTGGAAGGAAGGAGGTGGGCGGGATGTTACGTCCCGCTCATCTCTGCTCCTCTGGTTCTATTGAGCGGCCGCTGTGTGACGTCGCTGTGACGCCGAACGTCCCTCCCCCTTCAGGAAGTGGATGTTCACCGCCCACAGCGAGGTCGTTCGGGAGATAAGTCCGTATGACGAGGGTTTACGACTTTCTGCGCCACGGGCAACAAATTGCACGTGCTGCACAAATGACGGGGGCGGCTACAATCGCAAATGCGATTGCGCGACAAATTGATGCGTGTAAAGCAGCCTTTATGGTTTATTGACAACTTGCCAGTTGTGACAAGTCTAAAAAGCCATCACCATAGTATGTGAAGAGCATAGGTGACAATGAGTGCTAGCGAGAATATCGGAGATGATCAAACCTTCCAGATGTCTCAACGACAAAGGTATAGCTAAAGAAGTTTCTGCTTTGAAAACTGGTTTAGATTGTAAAATAACAAAAAGCAGGGAGGCAGTTTCCCGAGGTCTATCACTGGTTCTCCCCCATCTGTCAAAAATGCACATCACCGCTTCGGCAAATCTCTGAGTTTGTACTATTTACATAGGCAGTGATTGGCTGCAGCGGTATGTGTGCTGTCAGCATGACATTATAGCTGGACCCAAAGCACAGAGATCTGAGCAGCCGAGGAGATCCAGCGTTGGACCCGGAGAGGGTCTAGCATGTTGATGAACAAATCGGTGACTGGACGTATTCTGAATAGTCAATCTCACAAACATGGGAAGCTTAAAGGGGTTCTCTACGATCTGACTCTCCATTCCTATTTTCCCCCATGTAAAATAAGTGCAGCCTGTCTCAACCTCCAGTGCCGGCGCTATACCAGCTATCTTGGCACCAGTCCTCTCGGAGCTCCTGTGACGGTGTTACATCATGTGAGCTCTGCAGACACTCAGCAGTCACTAATAGGCTGCTCTACTCTCAGACGACATAGAGAAAAAGTGATAGCCGATGCTGCTCTCTGACCTCCTTGGATGTCCGTTATGCTGGAAAGAAGCAACCACTGATTGGCTGCAGGATTTATGGGGTGTAAAGTCATGTGAGCTTCAACGCTGACATCACTGGATCAACCCCGGCACCGGAGAGGAGTACAGGCGGTTTTTACTTTACACGAGACAATATATTAATTTAGAAAGGGTCGTCCACATTGTAGACAACCCCTTTAAAGGAATTCTTCAAGATTATAAGAAAATCACTGCGATCACATAATTTAAATGTCATTCCATCCTAGTCATGTGTCAAGACAACAGTCGACAGTCTGAAAAATATAAAAAAAAACACAGCTCCCACAACCTGTCTCAACTGACTGAGGAGCTGTCTCGTAAAGCATACATACTGGTGCTATTGGAGAAGGGCTGCGACATCAGAAGAAATTAATCTTCTCAGCAGACTGAACACAAAGAATTTTTTTCCAGCCTTAAGGGTGCTTTACATGCTGCAACATGCTAACGATATATCGTCAAGGTCACGTCGTTAGTGACGCACATCCGGCGTCGTTAGCGACATCGCAGCGTGCGACACCAAGAAGCGACGATCAACGATCTCAAAAATAACAAATCGTTGACATGTCGCTCCTTTTCATAATATAGTTGCTGTTGCATGCCGCTGGTTGTTCCTCGTTTCTGCGGCATCACACATCGCTATGTGTGACACCGCAGGAATGACGAACATCTCCTTACCTGTGTCCACCGGCAATGAGGAATGAAGGAGGTGGGCGGCATGTTCCGGCCGCTCATCTCCGCCCCTCCTCTGCTATTGTACTGCTGCCGTGTGACGTCGCTGTGACGCCGCATGAACCGCCCCCTTAGAAAGGAGGCAGATCGCCGGCCACAGCGATGTCGCAGGGAAGGTAAGTCCGTGTGACGGGTGTTAACGATGTTGTGCGCCACGGGCAGCGGTTTGCCCATGACGCACAACCAACGGGGGTGGGTACGCTCGCTAGCGATATCGGTAACGATATCGCAGTGTGTAAAGTGGGCTTTAGTCCTCCCTGTTCAGTCAGCCAAGAACATATATGTCTTCTAATGTCATAGCCCTTCTCCAGAAACTCAAACTCTGTTATGTGTGATTACGATACAGCTCCTCTGTCAGTTGAGACACAGGTCTTGGGAGCTGTGTTTTTTCTTTCTGACTGCAACCTGTCTTGCCATGTGACTAGGACGAGCTGCCATTTAAATTACGGAATCGGGCCATTGATTACATTTTGAAGAACCACTTTAACATAACGGCAGAGAACGAAAAAGGAAAATTGCGGCACTTGACTTAGCTGTTGGCTGATTGCAATGTACTCCCCATACACATTGCTTTGCTTGACATGTATATCAGGATTTCAAAAGAAAGCAGGAAATCAGCTGCTACCAAACACCTCTTGCAGAAACCCTTTTTCAGTGACAACAAGGGCGGTTTAAATTTCAACCTGTGCCACTTTGCCTTTTAAAGCCTGCTTTACATGTTACGATTCTGCATACGATATCATATGCGATCGTAATCGCCCCCATCATATGTGCGGCATGTTCAATTTTGTTGAATGTGCCACACAAACGATTAACCCCTGTCACACGTACTTACCCGTCCATATGACCTCGATGTGGGCGGCGATCGTCCACTTCCTGGAGTGGGAGGAACGTTCGGCGTCACAGCGACGTCACGCGGCAGCCGGCCAATAGAAGCGGAGGGGCGGAGATGAGCGGGACGTAAACATCCCGCCCACTTTATTCCTTCTGCATTGCCGGCGGGAGCCGCAGGACGCAGGTAAGATCTGTTCATCGTTCCCAGGGTGTCACACACTGCGATGTGTGCTGCCCCGGGTACGATGAACAACCTGACGTTCAATTCATGAGGAATGAACGACGTGTGTGCGATGAACGTTTTACCGTTCATTCTCAATCGCACGTAGCTGTTACACACTGCAATGTACCTTACGATGCCGGATGTGCGTCACTTACGACATGACCCCGCCAACACATTGTAAGATATATTGTAGTGTGTAAAGCGGGCTTTACCCAACATCATCTGCTCTCAAAAGATAGTAGGGCCCTATACACATAAGGTAGTTGGTCAGCCCTGCTTAAATCTTCAAGTTCGGCTAACTTTGCTTAAACGTTTATAGGCACCTTACACGGAATCTGTCAGCAGGTTTTTGCTACCTCATCTGAGAGCATCATGATGTAGGCAAAGAGATTCTGAATCCAACGATGTATCACTTAGTTTACTGGATGCAGCCCTTCTGACACCATAAGACTTTTTAGCTTTAGCCATGTAGCAGATTCCAGAAGGCTTTCCCGCCCACACCAAGCTCTCAATAGAGAATGTACATTTTTAGACTAACTTCCTGTTTCAGGAAATCTACATGTACATTCACCACAACAGACTCAGACCCCATCTTTTGTGTTGAAGCATCTAATGAGCGTGTGCAGGTAACTTGACCAAAGGTGACTTCACTACACTCAGTGGCCAGGTCAAGTTACCTGCTGTCACAGGTGGAGGACTGTGAGAGCCTCCAGTTGTGACTGCAACTAACCTGAGTAACGTCACTGCTGAGGCTCAGTCTCTGCCTGAAGTTACAGCAGGTGGTCATATTGTATGGCCACCCCGTCACTTCATATGTAGCAGAGCTGGAATTATTCTGGGACCTCGTGTGGATTACATCCGTTATGGGTATTTTTGGGGTTAATTAAAAGGGTGAAAAAGGGTTTTTTTGTCTTATTTCAAATAACGGATTTTTTTTGGATGTTTGTGTTTCTTTCTGGCCACTTACAGATTAGTAATGGGGAGTCTCATATACGAGTCCCATTACGAATCTAGGGTGTAGTGATAGCAGTGAACTGTCATTAACCCCTTATTACCCAGAGTACCACCGCTCCAGGGCAATCGGGATAAGCCTGGTAAAGTTGTGGGATTGTCGCATCTAATGGATACGACAAATCAGGGCGGCTGCAGGCTGCTATTTTTAGGTTGGGGGACCAATTGAACATGGACCTCCCAGCCTGAGAATACCAACCCCCCAGCTGTTGACTTTATCATGGCTGGGTATCAAAATTGGGGGAGACCGCACACTGGTTTATTAAATTATTTTAATCATTGAAAAAAAGAAAAGCAGCATGCGGTTCCTCTTATTTTGATACACAGCCAAGATAAAGTCAACAGCTGAGGGATGGTATTCTCAGGCTGAGGAGATCCATGTATATTTGGCCCCCCCAACCTAAAAATAGCAGCCTGCAAAACGCCCAAATTAGTTGCATCCACTAAATGCAACAATCACAGAACTTTACCCAGCTCATCCGGCGCATGAATGGAGGCTGCAGCCTGTAGCCATATGCTTTATCTGTGCTGGTATCATAATATGGGGGGACCCTAAGACACGTACAGCGTCTTTGATTGGTTGGAGTCGGATACTGTCACACAAACTGCGGGTGCTGTTGTTGCAACCAATCACAAATGCCGTGGGCGGGGAAACAGTGCATATGCATGAGGCTAATTAGCGGCCCTGGAAGTAGAATGAGAGGCCACATGAGCGTACAGTACATGGGGAGACTCAGCAAGTATAGTGTGCTTGCTGTATATTTTTTACTTTGTTTTTTTACTATCAGAGTCCCGGCCAGGCCCTCGAGTCCGCCCATTACTACCTATAAGTCATTGTAGGAGTGCAAATGCAGTATAAAAAAATGCCCTGTGTGAACATAGCCTAAAGAGCTGCCATAGGAACTGCTGATCTGACAAGTGAATACTGCGCAGCCCAAGCTCGGAGGACTGTTCATAAAGATGGATAAAATAATAATTCTCAGGTGGCTCAAAAGATACCCGAGCCGAAGTTACAGTATATAGGAGTGCGTGTGTCCTGGTCAGCTCTCCTAATATAGCTGATATTTGAGAACTTTGCCTTTTGCAGTTCCTCGGTTTTTCCTCCTGGAAATGTATGCATAAATTGTAAAGTACCACAACACGATGACATTGCCTAATTATTGCTGATGGTGTCTGACTGTGTAATGTCTGTGCAGGACGTTCTAGACAAGTGAAACGTTACCTCCATATTGTCAATTAATTATATAATGCCAGGAGCAACAATAGAGGAATCGGACAATGTAGAGTTCTAAGAAAAAGACGCTCCACTATGATTAATTCATGGGAAATACAGATTTACCATAATAAACATGTCAGAAGAGCCGACACACAAATCAGCCAAACTGATGTCTGTGATTAATTGGGTCAGTGATTATTCTATTATGCTTTGGTAACCTGTTGCCAGGTTTTTTCTCCCCCATCTGAGAGCAGCATGATGTAAAGACAGAGATCCTGCTTACAGCAATATGCCACTTACTAGGCTGTTTGCGGCAGTTTTGATAAAATCCCTGTTTTTTTCTGATGCAGATTTACCAGTTCTCTGAATACGGAGGCCTGTATAGCACCGCCCCACCACTGATTGGCAGTTTTATGCCTATGCACAGTGTACACAGAAAGTTGCCAATCAGTAGGGGGCGGGGTTATACACAGCTCATGAATATGGAGGACTACATGGCAGCACGTATACTAGTCCTCCAGTGATAAAATTACTGTTTTATCAGCAGGAGATTTTCAAAACTACATTAAGAGTTCCAGTAAGTGACACATTGCTGGAATCAGGGTCTCTACATCATGCTACTTTCACGTTGGGTGAAAAGACCTGGTGATTAGTGATGAGCGGGCACTACCATGCTCGGGTGCTCAGTACTTGTAACTAGTGATGAGCGGGCACTACCATGCTCGGGTGCTCAGTACTCGTAACTAGTGATGAGAGGGCACTACCATGCTCGGGTGCTCGGTACTCGTAACTAGTGATGAGCGTGCACTACCATGCTCGGGTGCTCAGTACTCATAATTAGTGATGAGCGGGCACTACTATTCTCGGGTGCTCAGCGCTCATAACTAGTGATGAGCGGACACTACCATGCTCGGGTGCTCAGTACTGGTAACTAGTGATGAGCGGGCACTACCATGCTTGGGTGCTCTGTACTCGTAACTAGTGATGAGTGGGCACTACCATGCTCGGGTGCTCAGTGCTCGTAACTAGTGATGAGCGGGCACTACCATGCTTGGGTGCTCTGTACTCGTAACTAGTGATGAGTGGGTACTACCATGCTCGGATGTTCGGTACTCATTAAGAGCAAATGGACGCTCGGATGGGCATGACTCAAGCACCGAGCATAATAAAAGTCAAGGGGGACTCTAGCATTTTTCTGGGAGATTTTCTGGAAAAATGCTCGAGTCCCCCATTGACTCAAGTTGCACGCATGCGAGCATCCAACTGCTTGTTACAAGTACCGAGCACCCAAGCATGGTAGTGCACTAGTGATGGGTGGACTTGGACTATAAAAGTCCGAATCCACACGGTTCCAAGGACCCCGGGTCCCAGGGGTGTTTCGGGGGTTAAGAAAGGGGTGAAAGAGGGTTTTTTTGTCTCTTATTTCAAATAAAGGATTTTTTAGGTGTTTGTTTCTTTCTTTTCCATTATAGATTAGTAGTGCCTGCCAATACTAATTTAGGGCTTAGTGGCAGCTGTGGGCTGTTATTAACCCCTTATTACCCTAATTGCCACTGCACCAAGGAAAATCAGTAACAGCTAGATTAGGCTATGTTCACACACTGCATCTTTTCTTAACCACAAAGATGCAGCATTTTTCGCTCCAAAAAACGCACCCGCATCAAAAATGCATGCGTTTTTGCCACGTTTTACCACATTCAGCCCAACGCGTTTTTTAGTCAAATCTATTGACTGGAAGGGCTCAGAAACGCTGTCAAAAGCGCAAAAAAAAAAATTGACACGCTGCATCTTCAAGAACGCAACCAAGATGCAGCCAAAAAAAGATGCCCAGTGTGGACAGCAAAATAGAAATCTCAGACTTTGCTGGGAGAAGGAAATGCAGGCATTTAGGTGCATCTTTCTGACCTCAAAAATGCACCAAAAACGCAGTAAAAGATGCAGTGTGTGAACAAAGCCACAGGTGGTTCCTGTTATTTTGATACAGAGCCAAGATAAGCGCGCGGCTGGGGGCTGTAACCTGTAGCCATGGGCTTTATCTGTGCTGGGTATCCTAATATGGGGGGACCCTATGTTAATTTTATTTATTTTTATAACACAATAGATCCGCAGACAGAGTCTGTGATTGGAAGAAGTCAGCTGACCACGCTGACACTCAGGGTGACAGAAACCAATCACAGACGCCAGTGGGTGGAGGAAGCAGTGAATATTCATGAGCCTAATGAGCAGCCCTGGAAGCGAGTAGGCGGCCGCGAGAACAGTGTGCAGCTACGCCGGAGCTGCGGCAAGTATAGCGCGCCTGCTTCTATCCCCCTTGTCCCTTCTACCACAATTTTCAATAGCCAAATTCTGGTCCCAATAGACTTATATGGGGACCGGCGTCCTGCCAGATATCCGGGACCAATTCCGGGCTGGACCAGATTTTTTTTTAAAGATGCTGTTAGGTCCATCAGTCTCGGTTATTAGCGAGTCCACCCATTCCTAGTCACCACACATCTCATTGCTTCTCATCTCTCAGAATGAAGGATTGTGTTTCACATGCTGGTCTACAGCCATCAGGGTCTGATAAGCAGGCTACTGGTGACAGATTACAGTATAGAGAATAACTAGTTTTACTACTGAAAAAGCCACTATATTCTCCTCTCCTGAGCAGCAGTAAAGGGGTAAATGATCCTCGCCTAATACAAACTATACACACCTGACTGTACGCCCGGTGCTGCTCTTCTTAACTCTCCTTGGTGTAGTGGCCACTGGCTATGAAGTCGGAGTGTGAAGTCACACAGCGGCTGATACCCAATTATGCCATCTCGTATCTTCTTCACATGTCCACAGCTACGTGGCACCATTCCGATGTATTTTTTGCTACCGGGCACCGGAACGACTAGTGAATTATTTAAGAATTATATATGTGCTTAATCCCTGATGTGGATTCTATAGGCTCCTAGGTCAATAAACTACTAATAGGGGACCAAACAATGGCATGCCACCTTCTAGAGTACTATACTCCTAACAATGCAACGTGAGCAGCACCTATAGCTACACAACGGAAAGTGACAGTAAATCTGGGATAGACGTCGTGTTACTCCATTATGTCTCATTTACTAAATCACGTCTAATTCACACATACGTTTATCACATCTGGAAGTGACAGCATGAGGGTGATGTCATTACCTATGGGGATTCATGGAAAACAGCTGAGCCCGGTGAAAACGAGCTAATTGGAGATGCTTGGGGCCGTACATGTAGACTTAGATGTGCAATCCTATAAGAAGGACCCTAAAAGATCATAGAAGTTCAAATTTTAGAACCTTTTGTGGGATTCCTAAGACTGGGATCGAATATCTTTTGCGATGGTCGAAATAGGACAGGCTCGATTAGCCCTGGTCGATAGCGAACAAATCATCGTATATAGCCGGAAATTTCAGCCAGATGCAGCAATTACCGTCACCTCAACGGGCACCGGATATCTATTAGGAACAGAAATCAGTATTTAATATGGAAAGACATGGATGTAGCACACAAGCCTTCCCCAAATGCAAAGACATGGGCTTAGAGCACACAAGCCTTCCCCAAGTACAAAGACATGGATGTAGAGCACACAAGCCTTCCCCAAATACAAAGACATGGATGTAGGGCACACAAGCCTTCCCCAAATACAAAGACATGGATGTAGAGCACACAAGCCTTCCCCAAATACAAAGACATGGATGTAGGGCACACAAGCCTTCCCCAAATACAAAGACATGGATGTAGGGCACACAAGTCTTACCCAAATACAAAGACGTGGACGTAGACCACACAAGCCTTCCCCAAATACAAAGACATGGATGTAGGGCACACAAGCCTTCCCCAAATGCAAAGACATGGATGTAGGGCAC
>NC_134361.1:189765881-189770881 GCF_048569485.1 Anomaloglossus baeobatrachus
ATTTCCATCATTTCCTATATGGAAGGGTCTTAAAGTTAGTGACAACCCCTGGTATAATTGAAAAAAGATACACACACACATACGTATGTGTGTAAATGTGTGTATATATATATATGTGTGTATATATATATATATATATATATATATATATATGTATATGTGTGTGTATGTGTATTTATGTATGTATATGTATGTGTGTAAATTGTCTATCCTTTCCTGGAGAGACAATTTACATACATACATAAATACACATACACACACATAAATACACATACACACATTATATATATATATATATATATTTATATTATATATATATATACATATACACACATACATAGATACACATAAATACACACATGCATATATATATATATATATATATACACACACATATATAAATATACATGCAGATACATAAATATATTATATGTATAAAATATATATATATATATATATATATATATATATATATATATATATATACACACACACACCTATATATATATCTATATCTATTTTATACCTCTCTCTATATCTATATATATATATATATATCTATCTCTATATATATATATATATATATATATATATATATATGTGTGTATATATATATATATATATATATCTATATATATATATATATATATATCTATATCTATATCTATCTATATATCTATATATACCAAGTGTGGTGCATCCGGTAGCCGGCTGTGCAGCTATTCCACCTGGGAGCACGAGGGTTAATACGCTCAGCTGCTGGTAAACCCAGGAAATTGAGCGTAATCGACCCAGACAAAAGAAAGCAAATCAGCAACCAATGCAAAAAACTAAAATCCTCAGTATGAGTAAAATAATACAGTGTCTGATGCCCCCTTTTTTTCCCAAATCCTCCCCCCCAACCCCAATCCAAGTGAGGAGGAATGTGCTAAGTGACAGGAAATGTTCCCAAACCTGCCCACAGCCCCCCCTGTTCCATCCTCCTCCCCTCCAGTCGCGCCTGCTTTTGTCTACAATGATCCACACACTACTGCTGCTGGAATATATGTCTCGCTTTAAGACAGAGGGCAATGCTGCAGATTCCTGTACTACAAATGCTTTGTAACATCTGGGAAGGAATGCCGGGTGACACAGGTAAGAGATCAGTGGGCGCCATGACCCCCCACTTAAAAAAAAAAGCTGCGCCCAAAACTTAATATGTGGACTTTACTGTACAATTGATTAAATGTCGTGAGCGTTGTGAAGGGACGGAAAATACAATGTGTGGGTTTATGATGTTTTGTGCAATGGAATAGAAATGTGATGCCAAAAGCTTGCAATCTAATCCCTCCCTCTACAGGGCTCCTACAGCGATGCAGTCTAGACATACTGGATGTTTAATGCAGGGAAGACACAAATGTCTCCCCTGCACTTCCTCTTGTTTGTGTTGTATTGGTGCAGCGAGGATGTGGCCATGATCTTACAGTGGGGTTCTATGAGGTTACTCCATAGACTCTTTTTCCAGATCCATTGGGTACAGTCTGGCTGGGCTCTGCAGTCCTAACGTCTCTCACGTAGCCACTCTCTTTCATAGATCTGGCTACCTGGATTTGAATAGAAACCAGACAGCAATTCTTCAGACCCCGCCAGCCCTCCATCCTCCGGACAATAGAGATTTGTTAGCACGCAGCCACAATGTATAGGACACAAAGCTTAAAGCACCACAGACATGAGAGGAGGGAGGTGGAGAGGGAAGGGGGGTCCAGACTCGACAGGAAATTACAGCTTTTTAATGCCCCAATGGCAGGTCTGCTCTGGGAGGAAAGCCCGCTCTGTCTGTGTTAAGAGGTAAAATAGGGAGAACGATTCCTAAATCATCACGTTTCGTTTTAGAAAATGTAAAATATTGTCTTCCCTTTATCGAATACAATTGAGAACACTCTGCTTTAAATAGTCTGATATCTATGGTGTAAACAAGTGGGCCACGGATCAGGAACGCTAGGATGAGAAACAAAAAATTTGCACTCTAGAAGAAGCCTTTTATGATAAGCGAAACCTGACATTGTTATATCCATTGTTTCTGCCCAAAGATTTGCCTTAAGTTCTTTTGTTAAAAGGGGTTTATCAACCAAAAACATTTATGGCATGTAAGGCCAACTTTACATAAAAACTGTGCACTCTAGAAGAAGTCAGTATGATAACCGAAACCTGACAATTTTATATCCCTCATTTCTTCCCAAAAATTTGCCTTAAGTTCTTTTGTTAAAGGGGTTTATCAACCACAGACATTTAAGGCTTGTAAGGCCAACTTTACATAAAAATTTGCACTTTAGAAAAAGCCTGTACAATAAGTGAAACCTGATATTTTTGTATCCTTCATTTCTGCCCCAAAACTTGCCCTAAGTTCTTTTGTTAAAGGGGTTTATCAAAAACATTTATGGCATGCAAGGCCAATTTTACATAAAAAAATGTGCACTCTAGAAGAAGCCTGTACGATAAGCGAAACCTGACAATTTTATATCCCTCATTTGTCGCCGAAAATTTGCCTTAAGTTGAGGGGTTTATCAACCAAAGACATTTATGGCATGCAAGGCCAACTTTACATACTGGGGGTGAAGTGACGCCAGAGGTGTCGACCCAACTACGTGCATTGATGGCTTTGGTGAGAAAATTGCTCTTTGTGCCCCAGCGGCCTATAAATGGATATATAAAAATCTTTATAAATTGACATTACAATATGTAAATGTTACAACTGGAGGTATCGCCATGAAATCAGTGTATATGCTGTGTACCGAGCTATGGAATATGTTGGTGCCATGTATGTGAGGCGTAATGAAAATCTCAATTCGCTGATCTCAATCACATAAAGCTATAATATTCTTATTATATAGGAGAATGGATGAATAGAGGAAATAAGTGAGTCTGTGTGCTTATGCATGCCTCTGGTTTGGCAGCGAAACTGAACCCATGATGACCATGTGCCCCTTCACCTCGGCATAGTTTAGCCGGGAATTGATGGACTTTGAGCTATGTGGACTCCCACACAGATGCAGAACTCATGACATCTGCTAGGATGAGGGATATGTTATACCGAAAAAAACATTTGCACAACGCACATTCCCCGAAAATCTTGAAGCTTGAGTATGTCACTTATGTAAGAGATGCCGACGGAATATCTGAGCAGATGGCTTGATAGAAGATCGCGATGCATGGTCATAGCCCAGACGCGAATATGATATATTGCTATGTTAATGGTAGACTTTGATATTGGCTCCAGCAAATGATGGCCCCTTTTATCCAACTCTGGAGCAAAAGTCTGCGTTTCGCCCATGTTTTACCGTAAACATATATACATATCCCCCACCGCCCAACTGGCTGACCCAAATCACCCAACGGGATTCAAAAACTCAATCAATTCCCACAGTGTGTTATAATGGCGGGCGGATCAAGAGTCTATCGGCATTCGTATCACCGTCTCCAATAAAAAGGTGAAATAGAAAAAAACCCTAAAAGTAGAGGTTTACAACGAGGCAAACGTATTACTATGATATGATAGATATATGATCCCCATATAATAGGTCTGTATCACCAATGCGCTATGACGGCATCATGATGTTGGAGGAATACCACACCCCAGTATATCGTAATGAACATCTATGTTCTTGAGTATGAAGGACATTAGCCCATAGAGCTGAATGTAAACTCCTAAAGTCCCATAAAAATATAGAATGGATGGGTTTGGGAAAATATATTTTTTCCTCACTGTTACCCAGTAGCGTCAACGCATTTCACAACGTTGTACAGAGATGGTCATCAAACGATATGCACTGCTCTCCTCACAATCTAATTTACTCATCTCTGAAAGTCACTAAAGTCCACCGTACACCTTAGATGGCCGTCGGCCAAACCCTTGATCGGCCGGTAGATATCTCGGTGTGCTTTTCCATACACAGGAGGGCTCACACTATCAAGCGTTCCTGTGTTCTCTAGGAGAAAGCCGCTACCAGACATTTTTGGTGGCCGCTTATCTAAGTGAAAAAAAAACAGGAACGGTAGTCCGAAACGGGTCATGCTTGGTCCATTAAAAAACCCTAAAGATCAAAATGACAGCCCCCCCCATACACATTAGACTAGTCGGATGATATTGGCGGGCAAGGCCAACTTTAATCTAATGCAGGTATTCCTCAACTCCAGTCCTCAGGACTCACCAACAGATCATGTTTTCAGGTTTCCCCTCAATATTAGACGGGGAATAATTCCACAACCTGTGCAACATTAAGGAAATCCTGAAAACCTGATTGAGGAAAACCTGAAAACATGATCTGTTGGTTGGTCTTGAGGACTAGAGTTGAGAACACTGTTCTAATGTGTATGAGGGGCTTAAGACCGATGATTTAGCATTTTGGGAAGACACCCATAGAACAAACTCCCTGCCTATATTTCTCTTGTTTGTGGTGCTACCAATTGAGTCACTACTGCCTAGTCACTTGACGTCCTATTCCAAAACCAAAACTAAAGTGTCCTCCTACGTAGACCTCATCGGGAAATGCTAAAGATGTAGCTTTAAAAAAAATAATCATGAAACGCGTCAGTACCAAAATCTCACACTATTGATTTACAAGTTTCTCTTGTCACCACAGGACTAGAGTTACACACCTGCCTCCTCAAAGAATGGCTCACATACAGTTTTCTCTTTTTTTTTTTTTTTTTGCTTTTGACACCGTGGGTATGTTCAGTTTCAAAAAGAATTCGCTCTATTGTATACGAGGGATATATTATTGGAGGAACGTATAAGATTTGCTAAAATACGAACTAATCTTCTAGCGCTGTCTAAATGACAAATTGGGTATAAAGCAAAGTTAGTGCTTCTTATAAATTTTTGCCAATACCTTTTCCACGAGATGAAAGGACGTCTAATTACCAACATAAAATAAACACAAATAATGGTTGAAAAAAGGCAAAAAAAAAAAATCTATACAAAGTCCATGATAAGCAGAAGAGAAGGAAAAATGGTCCTACGT